>NC_080043.1:82259389-82503188 GCF_012489685.1 Lotus japonicus | reverse complement strand
CACCCTGCAAACCCTCACGACCTCACCCAACCTCAACCCTCACCCGCAAACCCCAAACCCTAACCCGCAACTTCACCCCAAACCCCAACCCGCATCCTCACCCTCACCTGCAATCGGAACCAAAACAAAACCCCAACCCTACCCCAACCGAAATCCCCACCCCAATCTAAGTTTGGATCCAGAAGAACCCATAACATGGGTGAGAGAAGAGAGAGGTGAAGAGATCGATCAACCACTTGATAGATCCAGAAAAACAAAAACATCAGTCTTCATTCTCTTGATAGATCCACTCATCAGGCTTCACCCACAGTTTCTTCTGCTTCCGACATGGAGGAGGCTCAATCCCAACCGAATCAGTACATCAATATAACAAATAGCAAGTCAGAGACGCACAGGGGAGGACAAGAACACACTCGCCCAATACAGAACAGAACAGAACAGGTATGCAGCAGCTACACAGAACACAGAATCTGGTCACCAACTTGAATTGCCTCCAAGACTTTACGACCAAAGGTAGAAGCAAGAACAAACAACCACCCTCGAACCACCAAGGATCCACCCTCATCCATATTCAACCAAACCCCCAAAATACCACCAATCTGGAACCCTAACCTGCAAACCAAGCATTGCTGTGAATCGGCGCAAATCGAAGGCAGAGAAAGAGGTTGAGGTCTCTGTCACGGTGCGAGGAGGAAGAAATCTTCGTTCACGCTGCTCATCATCACCGTCATCTTCGTCGGCGGCGGTGGCGGCGGTTTGAGACGCCAGGATCGTCCTCCGTCGCACTCAGATTCAGATCCAGATCGTTGTTGCAGTGTTTGTGCTTCTGCTACGTTCAAGTGGTGGAGGCTGCTGGGGTTGGTGGTGGTGAAGAAGAACAGGATTTGGATTGAACCCTAATTTGAGGAGAAGAAGAAGAAGATTTGGGTTGCAAAATATGAACACTAAATTTTGATTAAGATGACTGAAAATTTGGGTTAATTTGGGGAAATCTTTTTGAACAATTTGGGGAATTACTTTGGGAGAATTGATTTTATTAATTAATTTAGGGTTTTTTTTTGTTGTTAATTGGGTCCAATATTCTGAAGTGTTATTTAATTTTAATTTTTAATTTTTTTTTAAATCCATGTCAGTTTTTTTTTGCCCTGTCACCGGTCCAAATCTCACTCGCCGGAGCTCCGGGCTCCGGCGGGACCTGCTCCAAAATGATTTATAAAAGAAGAGGATCTTTTACAAAATTTTTCCGGCGAGGGACTTACCTCAGACGGCGACTCACACAGGACCAATATGATAGTTAACCCTATTGAAAAAGAAGTAGAAGGGTAGTGAGCATGGCTTTGAATAGTTAGAATGACTATTGCAGGAACAAAGTAATGGCCTCTCACAATATGTACATGAGATTCTCTTTCAATATACGGAAATAATATGTAAGGCACATGGGTTTGTTTTGTATTTGTGAGGAAATGAAGAACTAGGCCATTGCATTGCAAGCTAAGAGCTAGGCACATGCTCTACTACCAAGATTGACCAATGCATGACAATGTAATAAAGCCAAGTAAATACGTATGTATGTAAGAGCACATGGCCAGTATAGTCACGTAGGCTTGGAACCAAGACACAATCACATTAGTCACTTAGTCTGTAATTACTCATGACACTTAATTAATAAGTAGGCAAACTTAAAAAATGTTGTTTGTGTTTTAAACATAGTCATGCCTTCCCTATATTGACCAATAGTAAGCTGCTAGGGTGCCATGTCATCATTTTGACTAGTAAATTTATATTCTAAACTTGGGTCCCTAAATTTTTTTAAATTTAGTATTTTATCCTCAACTATTTATAATTTTTAATAGTTCTTGAAATAAAAAAAAAAATTAAGTTAACCTAAAATAAGATTTTATTTTGCTTTGTACCTCCGCTGCAAGCCGCCCCTTAGCGGTGGTCTTTCCTGCCGACATGGATAATCATTGAGTTTGTTTTGTGAAATGAGTAAAATTTGCTTCTTCATTCTATCAGTTTGCTTGATAAAAATGAAAATATGTAAGAAGGAACAAAACTCATTTTAATCAATTTATCAAGTCTGTAGATCAAACTTTTGGCACTTGCTTTTTCACGCTAATTGCCTACCTGTATTGATATAGTGTGCTCCTCCTACAATTCATCACACCCTTCCAATTATTGCACTCCTCCAAGGCTCCAACAGATTCTATTAAAATCAATATGGTTGCGTCTATCAAAGCTGATTGTGGAGCAGGTCTTAGTTTTGTTGCAAGAAACCATTGCAAATTTGCAACTACTTATGCAGGGTCACTTTATGTAGCAGATTTTGTACACACTTACATGCCTCTCTTTTTTAGCTAGTGGATTTGGCATTTCTTGCGTTAAGATTAAATTAGCCTTCTGTTTAAAGGGGTTTGAAGGCTTCTTGGGTTTTTTCTGAGTTTTTTTTTTCCTTCGGAGGGATAGTTTGCCCCAGTGTTTGTGTTTTTGAGTTTTCATTTTGGAGTGTTTAGCATTTTCCTGTATTTAATTTGTCACAACAGCACAGATAAGAAAATGAACTCAAAGGAGAGGAGGAAGGATTGGATCAATAAATTTACCCCAAATCAGCTTGAAATGTTTAAAATCAATTTCTATAAGGTTAAAATCAATTTGAAATAAACATTTTTTTGAAAATAATTGTATTTTTATTATATGGTAAAATTTATAAAATAAATAGTTGAAGGATCTATTTAAAAAATTTAAAAGTTAAAATGACATGACACAAATCTCCATTTGGCATTCATTGATTGGATATGGGAGAAACAACTTATAACCTTCCCTCACCAACCAGCATGTAAAAGTTTGCCTAATAAGTATTCTTGCCCCAAAGACAACATTCAAGTCTAACACAAAATCTATCCCCTTCCTCTTCTTTCTTCCCTGCAGGCTGCAGCCACTAACAACCTCTATACCACCACCACACAATCCTCCCTTGCACATCTCAAACTGAACAAGAACAAGCAAATTAAATATAAGCACCGATCGATACTCAAAACGGGTGAATAAATCAATTATTATCATTGTCAGGAATGTTGACACCATCTCCCTTCATCGCATCCCTATGTTTGTCTTTTGCTCATGAGCGGAATCCCTTTTTTTTTGTCAATTGAGTGGAATCCCTCTAGACAACATCATAGCACGTATTGTAGAGCAGTAGAGACATCATTCATCATGACAAGTTGAGGACATATAAATAATTTGAGTGAACTAATTGGGTCTCTGGCCCGCCATGTCACAAAAAAATTGAGTACGTGAACATAAGACAACCCAAAAAACCTCATCAGCAAACTAAAATCTTCTCTATATATCGATGTGGAATGTGATTTTCAAGCTAGGTACAGGAGTGAGGCAATTGCAAAAGTGATAAAATGAGTACTCATCTGGAGTCAACAGATTATGGAGAAGAAAGAGCTCCTACAAAGAGAGGTTGGGCAAAGTTTTTGGGCCACACAGGAAATTGTTTGGGAGATAATGTGTTTGGTTCCAATTCTAAAATGTGGATCAGAGTCTCAAACATGGATCTTCATCGTTATGAAGATGTTTTAGAACTAATTTTGAAAATCGATTCTACAAGTTTAATCCGAATCTGGCAAAATTTACTTGGGGTAGCTTCTCCATCTGGCTGATCTGATTTTGTCTATTTGTAATATAATTCTACACCTATAATTCTAGTTGCTGCACACACATACAATATCCAAATCATACCTAGACTCAATTTTAGACCACAGAGCAAATTCTGCAATTTTATTTGTGAGGAGACACAAAAGTACAAATTTTACTTGGCTGTGTTTTGTCCATATATATAACTTCTGAGAATTGTTATTCAGACCCTCACATCTATTTAGACACAAGGAAATACTAGATTCTCTAAAATACCCCCTTCGAACGCACTCTAGGACGTACAACGTGTTGTCGCACTTTTCCAAGGGCGATGAAGACGTATCATGAACAAGCGTCGTTGACGCTAGTAGAAAGTGTGATAAATTAATACCATCAAGTTTTATCGCACTTTCTGACTGCGGCTGTCACGCATGTTTAAAGTGCAGTTGAGACACACTTTCATTATGCGACATTTAACAGAAACTTGACACACGGTAACAGAAACAAAAACTTAAACAGAAACACACACACAACCTCAAAACAGAAACAGATAATGACAATGTTGCAGGAAATGAAACAGATAATGATCATTTTATATTACTATAATAATATTACATTGTTACTTTACAACAACGACCGCAATTTGCAATTCCACTATTAGATCATTACAACTACAACATAAATAAACTAGTCACCAGTGAGATCTACGACTTCATCGCTCCTGCGGTATGTTCTCCACAATTTGGCCATGCGATCTAGGTATGGTCGCTCCCAACCACGAGCTTCAACGGTACAATGATAGCGCAATTGTGGATTAATCACCGGCAAAGGAAAGTCACTTGACATATGCGCCTACAAAATGATGATTTATATTGTTAATAACCTTATAATGTTATGTAATGTGAATGTATACTAATATAATAATGAAAAGTACCTTCACCCAATGGTTGTTGTTGACAAGGAGCAAACATACAATCTAGTGCTCTGACGGATGTGGCACTGGACCGGTGAGAGGAAGGTATGTGGAGCACCCCTTAACTAATAAGGTCACAAACATAATCTGGTACATTGTAGCAACAATGTGGCCCATATCAGGCATGGCTTAACCACTTGTCCATTGTTGCAATCTCCCTCAGAGCAAGATGCAAGACTTGCATTACCTGATCGTAATGTTTGTTTGTGGTATACAAATCAAGGTAAACTGTCTTTGCGCGATGTAAGCTCCCTTATCATTTCGTGTCGAACTTCATGCCAGCTATTTTCCCCCTTGCCCATCAAGGAAGCAATGCATCTATAAGGGATACTCATTCCAGTTATTTCCCCCTTGCTTAGTAAAACTTCATGCCAGTTATTTTCCCCCCTCGAACTTCATGTCATTCATATGATTCAGGGAAACTCATTCTGAAATGAACAGATACATAAACGGTTTTACTGGTTCTGAACTGCAAATAATCGCACTATGAACATGCGTCTACGTCGTACTATAAGAGTGCGTCGCACGATAAGAGTGCGACGTAGACGTTGTTTGATGCTGCGTCAATACAATAAAATAAAAAAATCAATGGCACAGCGCAGTTACAAACTGCGTTGGAGACGCTCTTAACGAGTGCGTTTATGACGCACTCAACAAGGGCGTTACAAACGCACTTTTAACGAGCATTTGTAACGCACGTTTAAGACGCGACAAATCTGAATCGAGAAATGCAACAGTTACCTTTACAGACGACGGCGAACAATGGCAGAGAGGAGACGCCGGTGTGGGCGGACTGAGACTATGAACACGGTGGCGTCTGTGGTGGTGGCCGGCGGTGAGAGAGGTTGATGGGTTTGGAGGTTGCTATAATGGATTTGGAAATTTGTAGTCGGGGGGGGGCGGGGGGGGGGGGGGGAGAAGCCAAGAGAAAGAAGCTGGGGAGGGAGGGAGCGGTATTTTAAATTTTTATTAAGGGCATTTTTGACAATTCACACATTTTGGGGGGGTGTCTGAATAATAATTCCCATAACTTCTATCATTCGTCACATAGGCCTAGAAACAAAATTCACAAAACTGAATCAGGAAATAAGAAGTTCACACTAAATCTAAAAGAATTAAGGGCCCGTTTGATTGGCAGTTTTAGTTTTCAATTTCTAAGACAATTTTAGAAACGGTTTTTAGAAGAAGCTAGAAACAATTTAAATGACATGTTTTCCAATATTTAAAAAAACTGATATATAAGAACTGAAACTGAAAATATTTTTTAGCTATTTTGGTTTTTTTAGTTCTAAAAAATGTCATATCAAAACAGGCCATAAGACTCCTCAGTTACAGAAAATGGATTAAAGATTTAAAAAGGAGTGTGGGAAATGCATACCATAAAACCTTGTTTGTGAGGGAACGTAGCGAGACGCCTTGTCTGATTCTTTTGTGAAATGAAAACGGTCAAATATGTGCTGCAACCTGAATCACTGAAAGCATTCAAAGAATAGGGTCCACTAATATGCACCACTTTTTAGTGGTGTAACTTTGCACCACTATGTTAATTGTCCCATTTTACCCCTGTTCAAAAAATTAATCCCATCAAAATCCACCGGTAATACCAATATTTTTTTCTTTTTATAAAATAATTTTTTTTAACAGGGGTAAAATGGACAATTGGTATAGTGGTGCAAGGTTGCACCACTAAAAAGTGGTGCATATTAGGTGACACCCAAAGAATAATCAACTGAATAATTGCAATAATTGAAAAATCCAAAAAGCAATCACCCCTAATCTTAATGAAGAAGGGGCAGGAAAAAAATCCAAAAAACAACGTGTATAACATTCATATCCGATACAATTTCACTCAACACTTCAACAGTTTCAAGAGGTTGATCAGGTTAGGTCATTATCAATATTCATTAAGGTCTTAGAATGTGTAAAGAAATGTGAAAAGAAAGGAAAATGTATATTTATGAAAGGACCTTAAAAAAGTGAAGAAAAAAAACCCTTACCATCTCTTCTTCCATTACTTTTGAATTGTTGGGTAGTTATGTTATGTAATTTTATATTTTGATTTTCATGATCTGTTTCTGTAACACTCTCTAAACCTCCGCCTAAATATTATAACATAAATCAGAGTAAAATGCATAACACAGATGGTGTCACATTTATTCTCCAAAAACATACATCAAAAACACCCGTCATGCTCATAATAAATATATAAATTTTCAACTTTAATGTCATAACATCATATGCATAGCATAGCGGATTTATTTTCAACTCCAAAATTAAACATAATCTAAGAATAAATAAAGAGAGTTCATAAATATCTCCTAACATTCAGGTACAATACTAAACGTTTGTCCAGTGTTACATAACGGAGCATGACTCCCTTCACTAAAAGCATATCTAAATACTAGCTCTTCCGACTACTCGCGAGAAGCTCCACTATTCTCAGTACCTGAGCGATGTCGCATAGAACATCATTCTAACAGAAGGGTGAGAACTCATATCATATGGATAAGCATAATAATAAATGGACCCATAATAAATAATGTAAAAGCTTATCTATGTTCCACATAAATTCTTCAGACTTCACTAACAATGATAAATTATGTAATTTAATATAATCAATCAATGTCACAGTTATGACAATACTTCATAATTCATAGCATCAAGTAAGCAAATATTATCGTCTCCAATTACCACAACATCAAATCTAAAAAAATATCACAATTATCATTAATTAGCATCAACAACTCCCTAACACATATGACTAAAGTGAGACCCGTGCAAATGACTTTGGTACCAAAATTGTTATCCTTAGCGGTATCACCGCGTCCACTCCAGACAGATAACCACCAATAAAGCTCTCGCTCTAGGCTTCAAAACCACTCCAGATTTGGGACAAGTCACTAGCCTCCACGAGAACTAGCAAACATTGCCTCTTGACAACTATGCAGTGTATTGTGTAAAACTCAACTAACATATGCATATTCAGACCATCTCCAAGTCTTAATTATTTTAGCATATTCATCACCAGCTCAACAATTCACATCATCTCCAATTTCACAAAACACACACTTACATATTATCAATCACACAACTTGCAATCACAGTAACTTAGCAACTTAACACATAACATCAATTCAGAAACAAATCATATAATTAACTATTAAACATATATAAATTAAATATAATTCATATATAACAGGTTTTACAACTATTATACAAAAACTGGATTCTACCTAATTTTCCCCAAAAACTAGTCATCTCTCTGCACCATCCCCCTCATGTGCGCGATACCGCGCGCACCACTACCTACATGCCCCACCTCCCTCGCGCGCAACCCTCGCCATGGCTGCGCGCCACCGCGCCTTGCACAACACCACGCGCGCGCACCACATCTTTTTTCGAAAACAACATTTGCACCTAAAATGACTCATTTTATTCAAAATAGTTATAAACTGTACAGCAACCTAGGCGAATTTTTAAATACCTCAAATACACTCAGAAAAATCCAATATTTTTATCATGGTTCTCTATAGACGTTTTGTAAATCCCTGTAAATTTTCAAGTTGAAATTCGAAGTACAAAATTCATGAAAAATCTAAGACTAACAGCAAATCGTGAGAAATGAGACAGATTAACCTATCTCACTAAAACGCATATAACTCGAGCTACAGACGTCGGAATGACGTGAAACCAGCGGCAAAAGTTTTATAACAGAAAGGGATACATCTTTTATGAAGACTACTTCTTCAAATTCGATCATTAACACAGCTCGAAATAGGGTTCAAGAGCTCGTAAATTTTTGCGGCCTCATGCGCGGCGCGCTACCCCTCTCTTCCACCCACAATTCATAACCCTAAATTCAACTATCCACCTTCAATTTAGAAAAAACTGCATCCTATGGTTCCTAAATCAGGTTTTCTATCATTATTCACTATCATACCAATCCAAATAACATGAATTCAAACCCTTACCTCTTGAAGATCAAATTCTAGGTTTTCTTCTCTTTTCTCCCCTTCTCTCTTTCACGCTTCTTTTCTTCTGCTCTGCTAACTCCTCCAATTCTCAAATTCTGATTTCTCCCTTTCTATTTCACTCCTAACCCTAAAATAGTCTTATAATGGGCCCCACTCTCAACTACTCACTTAATTATCTAATAAAATCACTTAATCACCTTATTATATAATAAAATCTCATAATTACTTATTATATAGTAAAATCACCTATTTATTCAAATCATTATATAATCTAATAATAATTAAAATAAAATAGTAAATAACCTAATAACGGAAAAATGGGGTGTAACGTTCCTACTAAGTACTAATAGCTAGGCTCTTCTATAGCTTCCTTAAAGTCAGCTAAATTGTCTCTTTTACAATCACTGGATCACTCTCAACTAGGGATGACAATGGGTAGGGTTTGGGTAGGGTACTATAGTACCCATCCCCATACCCGTGTTTTCAAAAATTACCCGTACCCGTCCTCATACCCGCGTGGGTAGCAATTTGAATGCCCGTATCCGTACCCTCTGGGTACTTATATGCCCGTACTTGTGCCCACTACCCGCAATTTAGCTAACCAAAATATAATTTTTCACTATTTTTGTTAATCGAAAACAAAAATACAACTAACTTTTTAAATAAAAACACTAATTAAAAATACAAAGATTATCTAAAAACTTAACAAGTAAAATCATTCAACTAAGCATAATTTTTTTAGAAGAAATAAGCGAGAAAGATATAACTTTAAATTTATAATTTTAGATTTATAATATAGTCTTAAAATTATAGGTTATTAACTTACTAATTTTAAAAATAAGTGGGAGTAAATTAGCAATAGTTATAAATATCTTAAATACTTAGCTATTTTTTTTTAAAAAAAAGTAAGTTTGAAAGTTATAGCTTAAGTTAATTTATTAATAACTTAATATATTACCAAATAATAATAATAATAATAATAATAATAATAATAATAATAATAATATTATATGTGTGCGGGTATGGGGCGGGTTGGGTACTATAGTGCCCATACCGCACTCATACCCACTATTTTTTGCGGGTAATTACTCATACCTAACCTCATACCCATCTAGCGGGTTTTTACATTATCCATAGTGAGTATTTTTTGCAGGTACCCTATGGGTCCGAGACCCATTGCCATCCCTACTCTCAACTCTCTATTTGACTTGTATGGCAATGGATTGGTGGCAGCATTCTTTGACAATATATTCGGTTTCAATTTTGCTTTTTTTTTTACCAAATTTAGAAGACAAATGTCTCTTTGTTAAACCTACTGCAATTGGCTATTGAGCACATGATAATCACAATTAGACACATCATGAATTCTTAAGACAGACACAATTTTATTTGCTTTCAACACAAGGAAAATCAAATCTATTAACTCGCCTAATCCAGATAATACACAATTTTTTATATGTCTGTAAGTACTAAGTACTAAGTAACTATAAATTTCAACCAATAAAGTTGAAGTAGCCCTTCACCAGCAGCAACACAAGAGTTGGAAGAACTGCTTCAGCAGCCAAAACACGAAGCGACAGAACAGAATGAAACACAACAAAACGATTAACCCGGCCCAAAACACTACATAAATCCGGGTAATGCGAACAACTGTTCTGCTAGCAGGGTTCAGCACCATCCATATAGCTATTAAATACGCCCCTGCAGTACAAATTACTGAGATGCTCATGATTATTATAAGCACCCACATAACCACTCTGTTACGTAGGGAAAATCCACTAATCAGTAACAGTATTATTGTCTGAGATGCAGAGAAAGATATGGTACATAACAGAATGAAAATCTCATATTTTAACTTTTGGTCGCTTTCGCCAAAGGCGAATACTGAAGTACCAGCTTTGCAAATTTTTCCAGCTGCACAACCCTGCTGGCTATCTGTGTCTGATTGCCAAACACCCCCTGGTGGGTTTATGGCAATTTGAAAAGTTAAGGTTGCAATCACTGTGGCTACAATCATAAGAGAACCTCGCATTTGTTCTAACCAATTCCCCTGTTTGCTTTTTGTTCCATAATCTCCATGTGCTACTTCATTATGAGGGGCTACTCTTGTTGGTAGTGATCTTCTATCCATTGTCCTTTTTTTTTCTTAGTTTTCTTAGGATGCATAGCCTTTCCATTAAATAGAGCTTCTTTTCTACGTGGGAATAGCTAAAGGTGATGTAAATTCAGTGAACCTTCCGCTGAGGCGAACGTGGAACTATTGGGGTCAAATAATGTGGTTGGAGTGTTTATACTTTTGCCGCAAGAATCAAAATCAGGGTCAATGTTTTAAAGGATGATAATTTTACACCCAAACTCCAGTGCTAGAGTGATATGTGATGGGTTCAGCTATTCAAGTGATACATGTTTGAATTCATTTAAGCAATGTTTTAGAGTTGAGTAATGTAATACATGTTTGAATCAATTTAAACAATGTTTTAAATGTTTTAATTTGAGTATCATGTATGGGAAAATACTCGCTCGAGAAGCTAGCTACATGAGGACGTACATGTTTAAGGCTCAAACAAGATTGCCTTATGTGGCATGTACATGTTACATGATTGTCCCAAGGAGACTTACGCAAGTTATTCTGTGTTGATTAATGAAGCTATTACCTCTTCTACTTTGCATGGAATTAAGGTTGCTTGTGTTAAACAAATTATTTCTCACTTACCGTTTGCAGACAATGGCATTGTTTTTCCCTAGGCAATATTGCAAGAAGTGGAATAGGTAAAGGATGTTCATACCACTTATAAGCGAGCTTTTTGACAAGTCATAAACCTTGACATATCTTAGCTATCTTGCAGCCAAAATGTGTTGGAGAATTGATTTAATGAGGTTAAACTTATGATGAATGTTAATACAGTGGATTGCTTTGATAAATACTTGGGGTTTTCGACTATGATCGATAAGTCAAAGACCCAGGTATTTAATTTTATCGAGGGCTGAGTTTAGAAGAAGTTGAAAGAGTGGAAATAAAAGACCGTGTCTAGAGCGGGAAGAGGGGTGTTTGTTAAGGCGGTATCTCAATTCATCCTTGTTAAATTATGTCTTGCTTCTTATTACCGGTTAGTGTTTGATTGTCATATTGAAGGGATGACTAGTAGGTTTTATTGGGGTGGTAATGTGACTAAAAAGAGCATGCATTGGCTTAAGTGGAATAGTTTGTGTCGTTCAAAAAATTATGGAGGTCTCGACTTCTGAGATTTCAAGACCTTCAACATGGCACTTGTGGGAAAGATTTAATGGTGTATTATGTTGCATCGTAATGATTTTCTTAGCTAGGTCTATAAACCTATTTGTTTCCCACATGGGAATTTTTTTGTTGCTCAGAAATGTTATCGCCCTAGTTATGCACCTATCATTGTCCGTTAAGGTTGGATTTTCCAAAACGGGAGAATGTGAAAAATTGGTGATGGTAGGACCGTGAATACTTAGGATGATCGATGAATTCCTAATGGCCGGATCCTCTGGTTTATAGAGATGAGGTTGCTAACGAACTTGGTATTAAGCTTGTTTCCAATTTAATTTTTCCTTCTACTTTGGTTTGGATTCTTGAGCTTATTGATTATTTGTTTTGATCACTAATAAATTGGAAAATCTTGTCCATCCTTCTTACGCAACAAAGGAATCCTACCCTAAGTTGTTTTATTGGTCGCACTCTTTTAATGGGATTTACACGAAGCGGTCGAGGTATAAGTTTATTCGGCAACACAATGATAATGATTTGGCATTGACTTCATATTCTCCAATGCTTCCTAAAAATATTTGGAGAAAGATTTAAAAATCGGATACTTTGCCAAGGTGTGAAAGAATATCCCAAAGGACTTGTCTCGAGCTTCTACTATTACATAGTGTAGATAATGAGTTTTACCTTTACCATCTTTCCTTTAGTTACTGTAAATAGTTAGTTACTTTACCACTAGGATTAGTTACTAGTGGTTAGTTAGTTAGAGTCGGTTGATTACTCTAGTTAGTGTTAACCACTCTAGTTAGTGTTAGTTAGAACCATGGTTAATTGCTTTACCTTGTGTATAAAAGAAAGCTCTCTGTACAATTTACAATCAATCAATTGATTCAGCTTTTCAGTTTTATCATCTTCAACCTTTCTCTACTTCAAGATTTCTTATGGTATCAGAGCTCTCTTAGAGAGAGCTCTGCTGCGCAACCATGGCGGCTGAACCCGCCGCTTATCCTTTCACCGTGCAAGATGCACAGACCGCTTCCCACACCTTCTATATTCACCCGAACGAGAGCCCCTCCACCGTTCTGGTCTCGCCGCCGCTCTCGGAGGGAAACTACCACAACTGGGCGAGGGCCATGAAGATGAGTCTCTTGACGAAGAACAAGCTGGGTTTTGTAGATGGATCGATTGCAGAACCACCTCAAGATCATCCTGTGTCACCCTTCTGGCAACGTTGCAACATGCTAGTTCTGAGCTGGCTCATCAAATCCATGAGCGTGGAGATCGCACAATCGATTCTATGGCGTGACAAGGCAACCGACGTCTGGAAAGAGCTTCGTGAGAGGTTTTCACAAGCGGATCTATTCCGAATTTCAGAGCTTCAGGAAGAAATCTTCAGTCTGAAACAAGGTGATAGTTTTGTCTCAAAGTTTTATACAAGCATGAAGACTCTTTGGGATGAATTAGACATTTTGAATCCTTTGCCTGTTTGTACCTGTAACCCTCGGTGTTCTTGTGGAGCGATCAAGAATATCGAAGAAGAAAGGAACAAGAATCAAGTGGTTCGGTTCCTTAAAGGCTTGAATGATCAGTTTTCAGGGGTTAGGTCACAATTGATGCTGTTGGATACCTTACCCAATGTGAATCGTGTGTTCGCTCTCATTGCTCAACAAGAAAGGCAATTCTCTGCAGAAAACATCTCTGGGTCTAAGGCGATGATGGCCTCAAGGGAAAGTTCACACGACAATAGAGGAGGTGCATCAACATCGCATTCAGGGAGTTCTCAATCCCAATCCAATTCTGGGTATCACAGTTCTCAGTCCAGTTCTGGAGGCTATCATTCCAATTCAGGGGGGAATAGGTATTCCTCGAAGAAGTGTTCATATTGTGGGAAGATGGGTCACACGGTTGATGATTGCTATAAGAAGCATGGCTTCCCACCAGGGTTCAAGTTCAAGAACCCAAAATATGCAAACAAGTCTGCCAATTGTGTTCATATTGCTGATGATGATCAAGACTCTGAGGGAGGATCTTCAGGACAAGACACAAGATTTGGGTTTACAGCTGATCAGTATCACCATTTGCTTGCTCTTCTTCCAACCTCAGAATCAAAGAGTTCCTCTTCACAACACACTGCAGTGTGAATTCTTGTGTTCAGATCCTTCCTAGCAAATCTGGTAATAGCAGCACAAGTGTCATTCCTATCAAGAATGGTAATCCCCTTGACACTTTTTGGGTTATGGATACTGGTGCTACAGATCATATCTGTAACACATTGAGCTACTTTAGTTCCTATAGTCATGTAGGTTCCATTCCAGTTTCTCTACCAAATGGAGTAACTGAGTCAGCAGTGATCAAAGGATCAATCCATCTTACTCCTAGTTTTGTCTTACACAATGTGCTGTTTCTGCCAAGTTTTCAGTTCAATTTGATTTCTGTACATAAGCTGGTTAAGAGTCTTCATTACAGGCTAATTTTCAATGATGATGTTTGTTTGATACAGGATTCCAGTGCTTGGAGGACGATTGGCACAGTTAAAGCAGTCAAGGGACTATACATCCTCAATAAATCATCAGTTACCCCTCATTCAAGTTGTAATTCAGTACTGTCTTCTGTTTCTTCTGTTGTTATTCCTACTGTCAATGTATCTTGTAGTTTTGATCCCAAAGTGCACAATTTGTGGCACTATAGGTTAGGACACCCTTCTTTTGTCAAAGGGCAGTCAATAAGGGATCTCTTTCCTTATGTACAGTGTACTAAAGAACACATTTGTGATGTATGTCCAATTGCAAAGCAAAAGAAATTGAGTTTTCCATTGAGTACTTCTTCTACTTCTGCCATTTTTAGTTTAATACATGTTGATATATGGGGCCCTATGTCTGTTCTTTCCTTGCATGGTTTCTCATATTTCTTAACAATAGTTGATGATTATTCTAGATATACTTGGGTATACCTATTAAAATCTAAAGCTGAAGTTCAGTTCTTAATTCAGAATTTATGTGCCTTAGTTGAAAACCAGTTTGGAACCACTGTTAGGAGCATAAGAAGTGACAATGGAAAAGAATTTGCTCTTAGTCACTTCTATGCCAGTAAAGGAATAATCCATCAAACAAGTTGTGTTGAAACCCCTCAGCAAAACTCTATTGTTGAGAGGAAGCATCAACATATCTTGAATGTGGCTCGTGCATTATTGTTTCAAGCACATCTTCCAAAGATTTTTTGGGCTCATGCTATTACCCATTCTATTTTCCTGATAAATAGACTTCCTACACCTATCCTTGAAAATAAGTGCCCTTTTCAGCTTCTTCATAACAAAGTTCCAGATGTGTCTTTTCTCAAGGTCTTTGGTTCACTTTGCTTTGCATCAACTCTTGTCAGTCATAGGACTAAGTTTGACCCTAGGGCTCAAAGGTGTATCTTTTTAGGCTTCAAGCCAGGAACCAAGGGGTATATTGTGTATGACCTGAAAACTAGAAACATATCTATACCATGCAATGTGGTGTTTCATGAGAATATTTTTCCCTATTCTCATTCCAGTAGCCTTGACCAAAGTTCTGAGTTCAGTCCTTTACCTTTACCATCTTGTTTACCAGAAGAACCTTTTGACTATTCTTATCCTGAGCATCCTGCGCCCAGACCACCCTCTATATCTTCAGGACCACTCTCTAATCCTGAAGCAGTTCATATCCAGAGGACTTCTACAAGAGCAAGAAAACCTCCTACTTACTTGCAGGACTATCATTGCACTCTTACTGCTGCAACTGCTGTGCCAACTGTTCCTTCTAGTACAGGTATATCCTATCCCTTGTCCAAAGTCATCTCTTATCATAAATTGACCCCTTCCTATCGAGGTTTTGTCATGAACATTACTACAGTCAGTGAGCCAACTAGATACTCTGAGGCAGTGAAGCATGAGTGTTGGAGGAAGGCTATGGATCAGGAACTAGAGGCTTTGGAGAGAAATCACACATGGATTCTTGTTGATAAGCCAGCTGACAAAACTCCAATTGGGTGCAAATGGGTTTACAAGGTGAAACACAAACAGGATGGCTCCATAGAAAGGTACAAGGCACGCTTGGTTGTCAAAGGTTATACACAAGTGGAAGGCATAGACTTCATGGATACCTTCTCCCCAGTAGCTAAAATGACTACACTTCATGTGCTGCTTGCTTTGGTAGCTTCCAATAATTGGTTTCTTCACCAATTAGATGTGGACAATGCATTCTTACATGCCAGCCTTGATGAGGAAATTTATATGGCATTACCTCAGGGTCTTCCTTCTTCTAAACCAAATCAAGTTTGTCTCCTACAAAAGTCCCTCTATGGACTCAAACAGGCCAGTAGGCAATGTTACTCGACCCTCTGTGTTGCACTTCAGGATCTTGGTTTTAAACAAAGTTCAGCAGATCACACACTGTACATAAAGTCAGGAAGCAAAGGCACTTTCACTGCTCTCCTGCTCTATGTGGATGATGTTTTATTGGCAGGAAATGACATGACAGAGATCATGACAGTCAAGCATTCTTTACATGAGAAGTTTCGTATCAAAGACATGGGAGAAGCAAAGTTTTTCCTTGGTCTTGAGATTGCTAGATCTACAACAGGAATAGTGCTAAATCAGAGAAAGTATGCTCTTGAATTACTCTCAGACTCAGGCTTGCTTGGTTGTAGGCCAGCAACTACTCCCATGGATAGCTCACAGAAGCTTAGTGCTACCACAGGGACACCCCTAGCTGATATCAGCTCTTATCGTCGTCTCATAGGTAGACTTTTATACCTCACAACTACTAGGCCCGATATCTCATTTGCAGTGCATCAATTGAGCCAGTATCTCTCTGCTCCTAGTGATGCTCATGAAGCAGCAGCTCACAGGATCCTTAGATACATCAAAGGCAATCCTGGATGTGGTCTCCTCTATTCTGCTTCTTCATCTTCTGTCTTAACAGCGTTTAGTGACTCCGACTGGGCCGGTTGTGCTGACACACGCAGGTCTATCACTGGTTATTGTATGTTTCTGGGTACATCATTGATTTCGTGGCGATCCAAGAAACAGAACACTGCTTCTCGTTCATCATGTGAGGCCGAGTATCGTGCCATGGCAGCTTCAGTTTGTGAAATCCAATGGCTAAGCTACCTATTGCATGATCTTCAATCTCCTCTACAGTCACCAGTCTCCATGTATTGTGACAATCAGTCAGCTATTCATATAGCTCATAATCCAAGCTTTCATGAGAGAACGAAACACATTGAGCTGGACTGTCATATAGTTCGTGAAAAATTGAAGCAAGGATTAGTGCATCTTCTTCCAGTTGCATCTTCTCATCAGCTTGCAGACATTCTCACGAAGCCTTTGACTCCAGGACCCTTTCGACACATCTTCTCCAAACTGGGACTGTTTGATATACACTCTCCAGTTTGAGGGGGGCTATTACATAGTGTAGATAATGAGTTTTACCTTTACCATCTTTCCTTTAGTTACTGTAAATAGTTAGTTACTTTACCACTAGGATTAGTTACTAGTGGTTAGTTAGTTAGAGTCGGTTGATTACTCTAGTTAGTGTTAACCACTCTAGTTAGTGTTAGTTAGAACCATGGTTAATTGCTTTACCTTGTGTATAAAAGAAAGCTCTCTGTACAATTTACAATCAATCAATTGATTCAGCTTTTCAGTTTTATCATCTTCAACCTTTCTCTACTTCAAGATTTCTTATCTACCGGTGCGTGCTTCTCCTCATCGATATGGTATTGAGCTGGACCTCTCTTGTCCCTGATGTCCTTCAGAGTCAGAGAATGTACATCATGTTTTACTGTTTTGTCATGTGATTAAACGATCATCATTCGCCTCTCCTTTAAGGTTAAGGCTGGAAAATGATTGTTCTATTCATGTTTTTTGCAGGATTTTATTGCACAAGCTAGCCTTCATGGCATTGATTATTTTCTTGCTCTATTGTATTCCATTTGGAAAGCTAGGAACAAATTGTTATTCTGTGTGGACCAAACCATGTTGGACTCAGTGTTACAGTGCGAGACATTCATGCGTCCTTCCCTGGTGGAGATATTGTAGATACATATTCCCCTGGCCACCCGGGCGCATTGGAGGCGCGTTTTCAGAGGTGGTGTATTCAAGCTCAACTTTGATGTATGTGTTTCAAAGGCATGTTTGGCAGGTTTTGGATGTGTTGTTCATGATTACAATGGTGAGGTCTTGGCAGTGACACTATTAAATGTTATGTATTGAAGTCCTTTCTCACGTGATTGCTCAAGTTCTCTACTATGGATGTTTGTTGGCTTTGGCTCCTGATCTTGGATTCCGCCACGTTTGCTTTGAGACTGACCGGTTCACTCTCTTTGAGGCTTGGAAACAACCCCCTAGTGATAGCTCTTATTTTGCCACTATCGTTAGTGATTGTTGTGATTTAGTTTCAAATTTGATGTTTTTAATTTCTCTTATGTTCATAGAACTGATAAGCATAGTGGCTTTTTTGGCCAAATTTTTCTTTTACATGGGTTTTTTTGTTTGGCTTGCGGAAGCTCTTGATGGAGCTCTTCATCTGCTTCAAACTGACGTACTGGCCTTAGCGTGTGTTTCTACTGCTCATTATGTTTTCAAAAAAAAAAATTTGGTGATACCAAGTATTTCATAGCCAGCAGTCATGACTCATGAGACTAATCTCCTTGAGACTCCGAGATCACTATAACTGGTTATGTCTCTCCCAATAAGTTATTCTTACACGACACTCGGTGATAAAACCCTCAACTAAATGCTTAAATAGCCTAATTATTCACCTATTGTGTTAGACCTTCTTGCTTAATTGACTTGACTTGTTGATGAATTTATTATTGCACCATTTACTTGCACTATAAATAATGTTTAGTTTGTTAGAAATTTTAAATATGTAGGAGTATTACGTCATTGGATTTAATAAGTGATCTAACCGGTTAACATCTGAACCATTTTCCTCTAGTCTCTGAATTCAGCACAATATTCAAATATTGCCTAATTCTTGCAGAAATTTTGTGACACTCCAATCAGATTGACCCCAACCACATTTGACCAGAGAAAAAAACCCCCATTGACCCCAACCCCAGCTTCAGCGGAAGCTTCACTGAAATTATATCCCTTTGTTATTCGCATTTTGTTAACTTGTTGTGGCCCATTTTCCATGATATTGTAATCACACTTAATCAACCCAAAGAAGCTGTATTTAATAACAGAAAGGTCAGAGAAGACATCTACGTACTAGGGTCTAGGGAAAAAGAAACAATGGAGGGAAGGTCGCTACCAACAAGAGCAGAGTCTCAGAATGGAGCATATCAAAGAACAGAATCAAGGTACCAAAACTTTAAGGGGAATTGGATGGAAGAGATGCGAGGTTCCCTTATGGTGGTAGCCACAGTTATTGCAACCTTAACCTTCCAAATTGCTATAAACCCACCAGGAGGTGTTTGGCAAACAGACACAAATAGCCAGCAAGGTTGTGCTCCTGATAAAATATGCAAAGCTGGAACTTCAGTGTTAGCCTTTGGTGATAGTGACCAAAAGTTGAAATATGAGATTTTTATTCTGTTATGTACCATATCTTTCTCAGCATCTCAGACCATAATCCTGTTAATGATTAGTGGATTTCCCCTCCGTAACAGGGTAGTTATGTGGGTGCTTATATTAATCATGTGCACCTCAGTGTTTTGCACTGCAGGGGCCTATTTGATAGCTATTTGGATGGTGCTGAACCCTGCTAGCAGAACAGTTGTTCGGATCACACGGTATTATATACTGTTTTGGGTGGGATTAATTGTTTTGTTGTGTCTGGTTCTCTTCTGCCGCTTTGTGTTTTGGTTACTCAAGCAGTTCTTCCGCTTCTTATGTTGCTGCTGGTGAAGGACTACTTCAATTTTATTGGTTGAAGTTTGATGTTTTTCAATGTTTTGCTGGTTCCGAAGTCGGTTGGTGAAACATTCTCCAAACCAACAAACTACTCCGACGGGTTGAAACTTACAGTGCACACATATCAAAATTGTGTATATGGATTTTAGTAGCTTAGGGGTGTTAATAGTTTTGATATTTCTTGTCAAGGGTTAAAGCAAATAAACCACCTCAGCTATAGAGGTGTGCTCATTTTGGTTCTTTTGTATGTAATTGAATGGAAGCTGGATATATCACACAAGTTTGCTTCCCCACAAATATTTGTTCATGATTAATACTAAAGTTGTCTGGATGTTTGGTTTTCAATTGCTTCACAATTTCTAGTTGCTTCAGATTTAACCATCCAAAAGAGATATTTGTCTTTCACTTGAAAAGTTTTTTGTTAATTAATTTTAAATGAATACATCTAACTTATAACTTGATCAAGAGTCAATATAACTTCATACAAATTACTTTACACCAAAAAGAGACTGGTAGGTGATTGAAATATCTACAAGTATAGAGTGTCATGAAAAGTCAACGATTGTCAAGTAAATAATGGTTCAATTGAAAAAATGATTTTAAAGACGTGTATAGAATCACTATCAGTCAATGGTAAAATGATAAAAAAAGATGAAGTGCGATCGATTATATGAGATAACGATCTGGTTTCTAAAATTTGTTATTATTACTATTTTTAGAGAAAAGATTAAGTGTTCAATGTTCTCAATAGAACAGGTGGGAAAAAAATGAACAATGTTGTTTTGAAGAGGAATAAAGCCGAATTAGTATAATCAGTGAAACGGTGAGTTTTTCAAGGCTGCATGTAAAAATATAAGCCTTAAGTGAAGGTTTAAGGTGAAGTTGAAGCTTAGAATAGTCAAACAGGGCCTATAAGCAGATAAGTGCAGCATGAAGTGAGGTTGACATAGATCACACAATTTCTACAATTATAAATGAAAGATCCCTTGGTGGTATGCTTTGGACTTAGCGTTTTGTACTCTTTTTCCTCACTAGGTTTTTCTAAGGGGGTTTTTCCTAGTGAGGTTTTAATGAGGCAAATTTCTAAATCTAACCTCCTAGGGGCTTTCTTTCATTTACAAGTTGAGATGTAATTTTTCACCTAGCTTATTTTAACTCTTTTTGTATTGAGTTGAAGTACCCCTTGTACTTCACTTCAATATAATTTATTGCTTATAAAAAAAAAATGAAGATCCCTCAATTGGGAATTGGGATATAAAATGAGCAGCATGCCCCGGCCCAACCCTTTTTTTTCTTGATGAAGGCTACTAAGCCTTGAATCTGGTGAAAGGTAGGACCTTTTTTTTTGAATATGATATTGACCAAAAAAAATATGTTGAATATGATAAATATATTACCCACCTATTCTCACCAAGTGTGGTCCTTATGTCACCGATGGCTAGGAGTTCTGACTGCACTTCCAGATTGTGTTTCAGTGCATTTCTTGCAGTTTGGCAATGATTTTCACACACTAAAACAGCAGGGCCTGATGAAGACAGTTTGGCTAGCAATAGCATGGTCGTTATGGTTACATAGGAACAAAATTGTGTTTAAGAATGATCACAAGGATGCAGCAGTTGTTATAGAGTTAGCTCAAATGAGAGCTTGGAATTGGATAAGGGTGAGAAACAAGAACTTCAATTATTCAATTTATGACTGAATCTCACAACCGAGATTGTGCTTGGAGAACCTGTGATCTCAGACTTGGATTGAGGGCTGTGGTTTTGATTATGTGTGTGCCTCTTTGCTGTCATATGAAGGAGCAAGTGTGGAATTGTTTTGCTGTTTTTTGTGCCAAAGAGTTCCAAGTGCATACTGCCCCCACAACCGAACATTTATGGATATGTCACTGCTCGCTGCGACGTAGCAACTTGCAAGTGAAAAGCGAGGGCGATAACGTTAGGGTTATTTCGTAGCAAGAGAGAATGAGTGAAAGAGCGAAAGTGCATGAGAGTGAGACGACTAGGGTTCACTTAAATCTAAAGTGAAGTGGGTTGGACTCTTTTTTTCACTTGCTGCTAGATTGAGAGTGATAATGGGCTGGACTCTTTGTTTTTGTTAAGTATTTCTCTCGTTTGTTTTGATTCAATTAGGCTAGATCTCAAACCGAAATCGACTGCGGAACACCATAGAAAACCAGTTTTTAACACTCGCTTAACTTGTTTTTCAACCCAAACTGTCCAAAAGGATAAAAAAATGACTTGACTTTTACAGTTACGGATCGGGCCGATTCATTTTGGACAATCCTACCTAAAAGCATGTTCTTGTGTTTATTGCATCTCGACCTTCCTACTAGATACTCCCTCCGTTCCTATTTAACTGTTCACTTTGTGTGGAGGCACACATATTAAGGGTGTAATTAATATTGTTGATTTTTAGAAAAAATGAGTATTGTTTTCCTAGTTTACCCTTTTTCTCCTCATTTATTGTTATGTTAAAGACATTATATGTAAAAACATCATTTAATGCTCTCTTGAAATGCTAAGTGAACAGTTAAATAGGAACAAAAAAAAATTTCTTCAAGATGAACAGTTAAATAGGAATGGAGAAAGTACTAGATAGCATCATAGCATGACGTATAATAGTGTCGTCATGACACTAAGGTTGGCAATGGGCCCTGTGGGTGTGAGTTTGGTCATTCCCACACCCGAACTTAACACCTAAACCCAAACTCAAACTCAAATTCAATATGGGTGCAAAAATTAAACCCAAACCCCAACCCTTGGGTTTCGTGTTACCCAAACCCAAATCCAAACCCGATGTGAGCACTGAACCCGCAAAAAACTCAAATACCTGATCCGGAAACAACATGAATATAAGCTCATTAAACCCCGTCATCTTTGCAATAGAAAGGAAAAATTATAGTTCATGAATATAAGCTGATAAACAGCATGATTCATGGATTTATAAACATCTCAATTTTAAATGTCTAATTAGACTTCATTCTTCAATATTCTTCTAATTAAACTTCTCAGTCGAAGTCTTCAACAAACAACAACAACCACAAATAATATAACAAAATAACAAAAACAATCACAAATTCGGGTTTGGGTTTGGGTTTGAGTTCGGGTTTAATCAACCCCACACTCAAACCCAAACAAGTTTTAAAATTCGGGTGAAACCCAAACCTACACCCAAACCAAAAAATATCGGATTTCGCCTAAAATGTCGGGTTGGGTTCGGGTAGGACCCCGTGGATTTGGGTTTTCTTGCTATCACTACATGACACTGACATGTAAAGTTGAGGACAAATGGATAATTGAGTGAACTAATTGGTCTCTAGCTAGCCCGCGCTATGTCAAAATAAAAAGATTTTAAGTGAACAAAGACCACACAACTTCAGCAAATTAACTAGAATCTTCTCTATATATCCTGCATCGATTTGGCTTGTGATTTTCAATGTGAGTGAGCCAATTACAGTTTGAATAAGCATTAATTATTGATAATATAAGTACTCATCTACAATTGGCGGCTAAAAGAGGGCGAAGTTTCTGGCCGTATAGAAAATTGTTTAGGAGATGAAGATAAGGTGAGTATTAGTCTATAAGAGATATTAATTAACTTATGTAGTGGCGGATCCAGCTCCGGGTCAGGGTTCAAATTTTTTAAAACGAACACATCGATAAAAATATAATTAAAAACAACTGTAATATACTAATACATAAAAAATTATACAAGTCATAGTTGTCCTCTACGTAATTTTATATTTTGAAATCGTTGAACAACTTACACTAACACTAGCAATCATTTTCTCCCCTCAATCGAGGGAAAACTGAATAAAGTTAAATCTTACATAAAACTTGCAGAAAAATATAAAAACGACTTTCTCTTATCATTTTACTTACTAACAAAAATAGCAGCCAAATAATTAAACAGAGAGGAAAAAGTATCAGTCACTTGAAATTTTTCATCTGCAAATATTTATGTATATATGCACTTGCATATGCATGTATGATTCACTAATATCTATCATTTTAGTATCACTTTTGACATTCAATAATTTCTTGGACTTTTAGGGACTGCAATTGAACTTCTATTGTGCTATACTGAATTTATGCTCCTTCGTTATGTTTATAGTTATTGGTTGCCTACAAATAAAATTATCAAGTTTGACAAATCCAATTATGAAAAACTTTGCGAAAAGAATCACTTCTGGTAACCGTTGAGTACTACAAGAGAATGAGTCAGTTGTCATAAATATAAGCTACCTATTTTTTTTACATCGGAAATATAATTTGCACCCGCAAGAATCGATCTCTGAAATCGATCTCTGGACCTCCCCTACCCAACCCATAGTCTCTCAGCTCCTACCAATTGAGCTATCCTGCGGTGACAAATATAAGCTACCTATTGACTACATAGTAATATAAAAAAGTATACATAAAATACTGAACAATTTTATTAACCAAGAAATTGGAATAGCCGAATAGGAATATTAACAGCGGTGCTTCAACTCATTCATATAGTAAAAAAGTATTCACTCCTTCAGTGGAGATTACATGTGATGATGATGATTTCAGTGCAGATTACTTCACTTATCCCTAATCAGCATTTTACAAAATATCTTAGTTTAAATTGACTAATTGAGGTGAGAAATCTAAACTGAAAACACCAAAAACATATACTATTTTCATTAAAAGTTTCCAATTCAAGAAAGATCAGACAAATGAATAATTCGATTATCTTCAAGAACTATGTAATTAACTAACTCACTAACTCGAATCAGAAGAATTGAACAAAAGAAACATAATTTGAGGTTGAACTATTTTGCAGACGATAATTCTGATTGCAGTTCTCACTTCTCAGTTGGGTGAGACTTGGGGTAGCGAGAGAAAGAGGGTGAGTGGCTGAGTGCGTGTGTGTGTGTAAGAGAGAGTGGGAGGAGTAAGTGAATATGAGTCTTTGGTGCAAATATGTGCAAAACTTGGTCTACTAGTATAATTTAAAATTTTCGTGGAGTTTAAAAAAATATTAAATAGAGGTATAAGTGAAGAAAAAATATTGTTCGGGAGTTCAGATGAACCCCTCATATTAAGGTGCATCCGCCGCCACTGGTTATAAGCAATTTAAATATACAATTAATTTCAGTATATATAAGCAAGGTAGTCAAATCGAGATACGTATCGTGTATCGCTAGACCCTAATTCCGTGTCGCGTATCGTATCGTAACGTGTATCGTAAGATACGGACACAAAAAAAATTAAGTCATAAATTAAATAATATACTAATATATTATCTAAATATAGTTCAAAATAATCAAAGATCCAAGTCATAAGTAGAAAAATAGTCTCACAAAGTTCAAGTTCAACCTAATTCCAAGCCATAAGCCAAACTAAAGTACTAAACATCAAAGAGATGAAATTAAATGTCCACTCCCTAATTCCAAGCCATTAAAGGGCTGCTGAAGTTGAACGTGAAACATGAAAGGGCTGCTGAAGTGAAGTTGAACGTGAAATGGTGAAAGAATCAAAGAAAACATCACTTTTTAGAGCAATTTACTAATTTTTAATGAAATTAAATGCCCACTCCCTAATTTTTTTAGGGGAGTAAGATGAAACGACATTTGAAAAACTGTTTTTGTATCGTATCGGGATACGAATCGTGCGATACTCATGCGATATGCGCGATACAGGTCACGATACGAACACAAAAAGATACATACATGGGATACGTATCGTTTGGTTGATTTTCGTATCGTATCGGGATACGTATCGTGCGATACTGACTACCATGTATATAAGAGATATTAACTAACTTAAAATTTTGTAAAATTAAAAGTCGCATAAATAAAAATTTAACAACTTGTTTTCCTTCTAACCGTAGAAAATAGTACTACCTGATAACAGGTAAGTAGGTAACGAATATAATAATAATCATTGGTGATTTTTTTTCCGGGTATATGTATAAATTTACAAAATTGTCAATTTAAACACTAAAGAGTTCAATTCTATCTGATTATTTTATTAGAAAAATTGCACTCACATTCTCTCAGATTTGCATCAATAACACTTATGCCCCCTTTAATTTGTGAAAAAACATAAACCTCCCCTCCGTTAAAAAAAAGTTAAACACTGATATAAATTAAAAAAATGTAAATGCTTTGTTTCAAGCAGTGTTATCAGACTCGGACCGGTGATCGACTCGGTCGAGGTACTGGGTCAATGAGTCAATGGTTCAACCACTGGGTCACTGGTTGAACCGTTTAACTCGGTCGATACTAAAAAAAATTAAAAAAATTCATAATACCATAATAAAATGTCACAAAATACCATACACACAAAAGCAATAAGGAATTTTTTACCACAACAAAATGTCACAACTCACAAATAACTGAAATAAGTTTTAAACATCATCAAACAACATCGATTTTACGCTTTAATCACAACAAAAAGCGAGAAACAAGTTTAAAACAGAATAAACAACTAAGATCTTGTACATTATAAGCTAACAAATGATATATGCACATGAAACAACTTGTATATAATCCAGTTTCTGATTCAGGCTAGCTAAAAAGATTTTCAATTTTTCAATTTTTTACAACACCAAAGCTTGTTATTCATATTCTTTAATTTGTCCTCAAAGAAACGACAAGAAGACTTTGCAAAGAAATTATATACAGAACAACTTGACTCATTCTATATTAAAAAATTAAAAGAATTAATAATACTAACTAACATTAATTAATAACTTCATAATAAAAACACACAAATAATTATTTTAACTTATTGTTAAATAAAGTTTAGAAATAGTTATTGTTAAATATATATATATAAGTAATTATTATAATGGTTGGGTTGTGTTTTAGTTATTTTGTGTAATAACACTAATCTTTACTTTCGTTCAAAAAAAAAAAAACTAATGTTTACTTGTCAAAGATTTGTATAGTATTATTTTTGTTTATATAAATACAATTAATTGTAACCATTATATCAAAAGACTTGTCTAGCCTAGTGGTAAGTTTCACAGCATTGAATCTTGAGGGAATGGGTTCGAATCCAAGCTAGACACTTTTCCAAATTTTTTTCGCAACTAATAAATGCTAAGAAAAAAAAAAGTGCTCTGTTAAAAAAAAAAGGCCGGTTCTAAGGAAAAAAAATGTTCTCTGTTCAAAAAAAAAATGCAGGGAAAAAAAAGGCTCGTTATAAGAAAAAAAATTCTGTTAAAAAAAAAAGGCTGGTTCAACCGAGACCGGCCGAGTCTCCGGTTTAATCATAAAACCGGCCGAGTTGACCGGTTCACACCGGGCGGCTTGCATGGCCGATCCGATGCTCGGCTCGAACCAGTCTAGGGTCCGGTTCCCGGCTCAACCGGTCGAACCGGCCGGTTCGAGCCGAGTTTTATAACTATGGTTTCAAGCCCTTCACGGCGCAATAGTGTTTGGAGGTTTGGGGGACAGGAAAGGAGATGGGGGAGGTGACGGCTAGCAAAGTAGCTGAAACCCTTTGCTAATTAGCGTGGTGAGATTAGTCATCGGGATAGGGAGCTGTACTAATGTAAACAACCAATTTCTCACAATAAAACGACTAGGATTTGAACCTGCACAAGATTGGATAATTAAAGGTACAAAGAGCCTTAATACCAATGAAGATATTTTGGGATGTTCTAGAAGGTCCACACGTGCTTAAAAGAGTGAGCGGTTCACTCTTTTAAAATAGGGAAAGCAGTTATTTCTTAAGAACCAGTTGATGTAAAATTTTCTTTGCTACCCATTTCAAAGAACATACCTGAATGAAGTGCGGTGGTGAAATCGTCTGAGAGGAGGAGTGCAGTGGTCAATCGGTGAAGATTTCAGACGCAGCGCCGTTTTGAGGCTTCGATCAGTGAAGATTCTAGAAGCGGCACGTTGAACCGATGGTAGAGAGGCAAAGGAAATCTGCGACACCGGTGAGAGAGAAGCAACCACCAACACCCCTCGGATGTAAATGCTTGTAGAAAAACAGGAAACATGGGTTGTGGTTAGTGATCGTTAACTGTCGTAGGCTAGTAGAATTTGCCTCTATAAATATATAGGAAAGGTTATTTGTACAAAACATAACACAATCAATCAATTAAACTACAAACTTCCTGTATTTATCTTTGCCTAGCTTTTACTTTTTCGCCTTTAAGTTTATTTATAGTCTTTGAGTCATTTATCAATCCAACACTTTATTTATATAACTTTCTGTCATTTACTTTCAGTCGTTTAAGCTTTAATATATATATTTTCGTTTTACCTTAGTTCAATAGCCTTTGTCACTTATACAAACCTCTCAATAGCGATCAATAAGAGTCTTTTGAAGTGTCTTAAGAACCTGCATTGAGAAACAAAGTCTCTTTCTCAAGTAATTGCTTGATTATGAAATCGTTACGTTGGTTTCTCTCAGTCAGCCCACGCGACTACCTTGCCCATGTTTATTTGTAAACCAACAAATTGGCATGCCAAATGGGACTTGTCTTGCTATTCAGGGTCGTGCAACCCATTAGGTTAAAAAGGTTGCTGCTTAAGGCCCCATCAAAAAATTAGGGCCAAAATTTGTTTGTTTTTTTTTTAGTACCCAAGATGCATATTAGAAACATATGGAATCATATCATAATGCTGGACTGGCTGAGGACATTTGACTCTTGGAGCTTGTATCTGGGCTAGGCCCATTTTCATCTAATGAAAATCTTTACATTGACAACAAAAAAAAAACCGTTGGAAATATATATTAGAAACAAATTTAATATATTAGATTTATTGGAAATACCTACCAGAAATAAAGATTAATAGTGGACCAAAGCAAAATAAATAAAAAAATTCCTCTTCACTAAAAATTAGCTAGTTAAAAGGGGGAGATACATTAATATTATCATCTCTTTTAAAATTATTTAACATCATCGTTAATATAATTTAAAATATTTATTTATCTCAAAAAATAAATTCCTTTATCCCTTAATTTATTTCATTTCTCTCTCAATCTTTCACTCTCTCCGTGTTTAGATGCTTACACTTCTCCTCCTGGTATTAAAACCTTAAATTCTTTTCCAAAAGTTTATATTGCATATAGAATTTTATTGAAAATCCTTGTAACATTTGCAACTGCTAAAAGAAGTTTCTAAAAATTAAAATTGCTTAAATCATGTCTAAGGTTAATAGTGTTACAAGAAAGATTGAACAGTTTAGCTCTTTTATCTATTGAAAGCGAAATGTTAAAATTGTTTGATTATAAAACTCTAATAAATGATTTTGTAGATCAAAAAGTTAGCTACAAGATTAATATAAAAAATTATATTTTATATAATATACTAAGTCTCTTTAAGATTCTTCGCCTTAGGCCCCAAAATTTATGTACACGGCCGTGTCGCTATTGCAAAGTTTCCATTGTCTTCACACGACCTAAATTGGCGCATTCAATTGAGGTCTGGACGCAAAATGGATTCTAACAACAACATAGAGTAAGCAGTAGCCATGTCATCTGTCAAACTGGTCAAATGACAAAAACCACACACGCTAACAAATTAAAGGCAATTTTTTTAAGAAATTAGTCTAGGGATGGAAACCAAATTCTCGTTTTAGTTTAGGGACGAAGCAACATTAAACTCTTTTATAAAACAATCTTATTTTAAACGTAGTAAGTCTCTTTAAGATTCTTCGCCTTAGGCCCCAAAATTTATGTACACGGCCGTGTCGCTATTGCAAAGTTTCCATTGTCTTCACACGACCTAAATTGGCGCATTCAATTGAGGTCTGGACGCAAAATGGATTCTAACAACAACATAGAGTAAGCAGTAGCCATGTCATCTGTCAAACTGGTCAAATGACAAAAACCACACACGCTAACAAATTAAAGGCAATTTTTTTAAGAAATTAGTCTAGGGATGGAAACCAAATTCTCGTTTTAGTTTAGGGACGAAGCAACATTAAACTCTTTTATAAAACAATCTTATTTTAAACGTAGTCAAATTAAAAGATTCATATACTACTTTTTACTTTTTTTTAGACAACAAAACAGAAGAAGAGAAAAGTAATAAATATGATATGTTATATAAGAGGAAGAGAGAGAAAAAAAAAATCTTGTGTTTAAAATAGCATCATAGTAATGGCGTATTGTAGTGACGTCATGACACTGACTTGTAGAGTTGAGGACAAATAAATAATTGAGTGAACTACTGAACTAATTGGCCTCTAGCCCGCCATGTCAAAAAGCAAAAATATTTAAGTGAACAAAGACCACACAAATACATCTTCAGCATATCAACTAAAATCTTCACTATTTCTCCTGTATTAAGAATTGTCGGCCAAGAGAGAGCAAAGTTTCTGGGCTGTATAGGAAATTGTTTGGGAAATGAAGTTAAGGTGAGAATAAATTTATTACAGGTACTAATTAATTTATAAACAATTTAAATATATAATTAATTTGAGTATAAGAGATACTAATCAATTTATACTTATAATGAAAATCAATTTATAAATTTGTCAAAGCTAAAAGTTGAAATAAATAAAAATTCAACAACTGTGTTACCTTCTAAAAAGTAGAAAATAGCACATGATAATAACAGTATAAAGAATATATTAATAATCATTGATATATTTTTTTTGGAACATTAACCTCGCCTCTGTTAAAAAACCCACAGGATAGGTTAAGTGGTAGGAGTTGGGGGACATATGAGTTGGTTAGAAGAGGTCCAAGAATCGATTCCTGACGAGTGTAATTTATCTTTTCGATGTACTAAAAAAATTGCTTTGTTTCAAACTCCAAAAGCCCTATTTTCCTGCATACCAAAAATACTCCAGAAGCCCTCACAGCGCAACTATGTTCCTTGTAGTACTTTTTGTCCATTATTCAATTACTCATTCTTCCTTCCCTTTTTTCTTACACTATCTACATTCTACAAAGAACAAGCACAATTAAAAGAAGGTTGTCGAGAGTTGAGATGGTGAACTGTGTTGGAGGTTTGGGGGACTGGAGAGGAGATGGGGGAGGTGGCAGCTTCATCTGCGGTGGTGGCGTCTCTGCTAGTGGTGGAGGTACCTAGTCGTGGGTGAGAAAGAGTTATTCCTAATATTAACCTGTTGGTATCTAAAAATTCTGTAACGACTAGCACGGTAGCCGAAACGCTTCGCTAACTAGCATGGTAAGATTAGTCGCCGGGGTAGCTAGTTGTATCAATGTAAGCAACCGATCTCTCATAATGAAACGACTAGGATTTGAACCTGGACACGATTTGGGTAAAGGTACAAAGGGGTCTCAACACACGATGAAGATATTATGCAAGGTTCTAGAAGGTTAACACGTGCTTGAAAGAGTGAGTGAGCGAATCACTCTTTTAAAGTTGGGAAATTAGTTATTTCTTAAGAACCAACTGACAGCTTAAACACAACTTCAAGGCTGACCTGAAGAAGTAACCGTCAACACCCCACATGTGGGATTCCACGTTTGATATTAGTTTCCTTGGTTTGATGGCTTCTATAGTCGCCACAATGCCCTTTCAACTCGCCACTAACCCGCCGGGCGGCGTCTTTCAGGCAAATGGCGGAGTTCCAGTATCTGTTGCTAGGATTTGTCGGGACAATGATACCATTCAATGCCCAGGAGAAGCTGTGATGGCTGTTGTGTACGAGGAGGAGGTTTATACAAATTTCTTGATTTGCAACACCGTCTCCTTCATCGCGTCCCTCACTGTTTGTCTCTTGTTGGTGAGTGGAATCCCTCTCAAACATCGACTCGTCATATGGGTTTTGTCGATCGGCATGTGCATCACCATCACCAGCCTCGCTCTCACCTACATGTTTGCGGCCTCCATGGTCACACTAGATCCCGTTTGGGAGGCTGCTGATAAAATGTTTGGACGAGTACTCAAAATCTGGGTTCACTTGTTAGGAATCGTGGGTGTTTATCTCATCATACGAATGGTTTACCGTGTGGTTAAATGGATCATTAAATGTTGTCGCCCGCAGCAACAACAATGAGAATCGCACGAGCTAGCTAGCTAGCTTCGTATGGTTGCAATTGGTTGCAGATTATGAATAAAGGAAATTCCTCTGGTACAAGCAAAAAAAATATGGGTCAAATACAGGAGTGACATGTATCAGTAGGAAAATTACATGTGGATTATTTATTAATAATATTGTGGAGTTCTTGAAACTCTGAATCAACCAGTAAGTTTTTTGTAATTATAAACTAACTCCAATACCTTCTATTTTTTGAATTCAGTCCTTATGTCATCCAATTTTTTCACCTTCTTTCCCCTCGTTTCAGATATGTTCACCTTCTTTCACTTTCATTTTGCCTCTGGTTTTAGGGTTCTATCTCTTTAACACCTCAAATTAGGGTTTCAAAATTTCCCCAAATCCTATCAATTAGGGTTCATACAAATTGAATTTCCCATCAACGGATTAGTGGAGAGAAGAGAACAATTGTGAAAGGTGGTCATAGCCACATATGAAGATGGAAAGTGACACCCTCAATGGAGACAGCAATATCACTTGGCAATCCAGTATCACAGAAACCTACCAAAACCACAAACCAAAAAAAATTCCCCATCAAACTTTAAACATCTCTTTTTAAACTACAGAAATGCATGTCTGAGTTGGACTCCATCCATTAATCAGTTGAACAAAGGTTGGTACTCGACGAGGGAATTCCAATTCAAAATTACAGAAATCCCTCGGGTTTCTTCCTTCTAGTCTTAAGTTTTTATTCTGTTTTGGCCAAGTTTCCCTGCTGTATTGGCAGCTAAGCGAGTCTTGGTGTTGTCACCTTGTTCTCGGGTTCTCTGTTTTTTTTGGTTATGCTATTGCAGATTGCAGGCTGCGGCTTTTTAATTCTCTTCCCCCTCTTTGTATTTTTTTCTCTTTTCTTAGGGTTGGAAAATACCCTAGTATTCCTATTATTACAATTTTGCTTAAAAAAAAAAAATAGAAACTTTTGATGGAAGTTCAGAAAACCTAATCTCAATACATTGTAAAAAGTCATATTAATCGTGGTAAAACTTAGTTTTATATACATAATTATTGAAAAGGGTGAGGGCATATTTAGTAAGTTATAATTCAGTTGGGGTTATAGTGTAAATAATGTAAAAATGATTTAGTCAGCACTTATCATATTAAGTGTCCATATATTATTGGCCCACCTCACTCCTGTAGCTTACACTCACCTGAATTTATGGGCACCCAAGCATGCACCACGTTATATACGTACGGTTTCATCTCCCATCGATGCATGCATGCTCATGTGAGTATGCATGATTTACGAAATTTGTCGTACTTAATTTTTGTTCGAGTACATTACAGGGGTACTCTTGATCCTGCTTTCATACGTGGAAGAGGAGTTATATCTTAGATTAATGCCTTAATGATGTTGTTGTCCATTTAGTACTTTGTTTAAAGATGCATGTGTGACGTGTGTTAAGTAGTTTTCATTTCTTTTCTCTTGTTGCATTTGTGGTTTCTTTGATCTATTTAATACCACATGTTTTTGTGGATTTGTATCCTCTAAAGTTGGGAAGAATATTTGCAGAGAGTACACTTCCATCTCGATCTCACCTCTCTATTATGTTAGAAGTTTTATATTGGTTAGAGATATTGGTTAGAAATATAAACAAACAAATTTTTATAAATGGTAGAGAAATCATCAACTCTTGAGCTATTTTTTTGTTGAGTTAGGTGTCCCTAATTTTATTATGGTATCAGATTTTATCCTAGATTTATTTGTTGTAGAGACCTCTCATATTTGGATCACCTGTACATGTTCATTTCACGCTCCAAATGTCCAACCCTGGGCGTGAGTGTGTATGTTAGAAGTCTTACATTAGCTAGAGATATGGTCAAACAAGTGTTATAAAAGGTAGAGCTAGCATTCTTCAACTCTTGAACTAATTTTTAGGTTGAGTTAGATCTGCCTAATTTAAATACATTGTGATCATTGCACATGGTTTTTGTTTGTGTGCATGGCTTTTTTTTTATAAGTTAATATGTATTGAAAAGGGTTAACTATCATATTGGTCCCTATGTTTGAGTCGCCGTCTGAGGTAAGTCCCTCCCCGGAAAATATTTGGTCTAAAGTCCCCGTGTTTGAAAAACTTTTGGAGCGGGTCCTCGCCGGAGGGCGGAGCTCCGGCGAGTGATGATTTGGATCGCTGACTGTGTTAGTTATGCTTACGTGGATTTAAAAAAATATTAAAAAATTAAAAAAAATTACATGTCAGATTCATTAATCAAATTAACTACAATTAAACATATTACCAAATCTAACCCTAAATCAAATAACAAAATCAATTTCCCCCCAAATTAACTTCAATTCCCCCAAATTAACCCAAAAAATAACACTCCAGAATCATCATCATCATCAAAACACCCCAACCTCAAACCCAGTACACAACACAAACCCAGAACACCCAACCTCAAACCTCACCCACAGTTTCTAAACCCCCTCACCCAACCTCACCCTCACCCTCACCCACCTGCAAACCCTCACGACCTCACCCAACCTCAACCCTCACCCGCAAACCCCAAACCCTAACCCGCAACTTCACCCCCAAACCCCAACCCGCATCCTCACCCTCACCTGCAATCGGAACCAAAACCAAAACCCCAACCCCTACCCCCAACCGAAATCCCCACCCCAATCTAAGTTTGGATCCAGAAGAACCCATAACATGGGTGAGAGAAGAGAGAGGTGAAGAGATCGATCAACCACTTGATAGATCCAGAAAAACCAAAACATCAGTCTTCATTCTCTTGATAGATCCACTCATCAGGCTTCACCCACAGTTTCTTCTGCTTCCGACATGGAGGAGGCTCAATCCCAACCGAATCAGTACATCAATATAACAAATAGCAAGTCAGAGACGCACAGGGGAGGACAAGAACACACCTCGCCCAATACAGAACAGAACAGAACAGGTATGCAGCAGCTACACAGAACACAGAATCTGGTCACCAACTTGAATTGCCTCCAAGACTTTACGACCAAAGGTAGAAGCAAGAACAAACAACCACCCTCGAACCACCAAGGATCCACCCTCATCCATATTCAACCAAACCCCCCAAATACCACCAATCTGGAACCCTAACCTGCAAACCCAAGCATTGCTGTGAATCGGCGCAAATCGAAGGCAGAGAAAGAGGTTGAGGTCTCTGTCACGGTGCGAGGAGGAAGAAATCTTCGTTCACGCTGCTCATCATCACCGTCATCTTCGTCGGCGGCGGTGGCGGCGGTTTGAGACGCCAGGATCGTCCTCCGTCGCACTCAGATTCAGATCCAGATCGTTGTTGCAGTGTTTGTGCTTCTGCTACGTTCAAGTGGTGGAGGCTGCTGGGGTTGGTGGTGGTGAAGAAGAACAGGATTTGGATTGAACCCTAATTTGAGGAGAAGAAGAAGAAGATTTGGGTTGCAAAATATGAACACTAATTTTGATTAGAATGACTGAAAATTTGGGTTAATTTGGGGAAATTCTTTTTGAACAATTTGGGGAATTACTTTGGGAGAATTGATTTTATTAATTAATTTAGGGTTTTTTTTTTGTTGTTAATTGGGTCCAATATTCTGAAGTGTTATTTAATTTTTAATTTTTAATTTTTTTTTAAATCCATGTCAGCTTTTTTTGCCCTGTCACCGGTCCAAATCATCACTCGCCGGAGCTCCGGGCTCCGGCGAGGACCTGCTCCAAATGATTTATAAAGAAGAGGATCTTTTACAATAATTTTTCCGGCGAGGGACTTACCTCAGACGGCGACTCAAACACAGGGACCAATATGATAGTTAACCCTATTGAAAAAGAAGTAGAAGGGTAGTGAGCATGGCTTTTGAATAGTTAGAATGACTATTGCAGGAACAAAGTTAATGGCCTCTCACAATATGTACATGAGATTCTCTTTCAATATACGGAAATAATATGTAAGGCACATGGGTTTGTTTTGTATTTTGTGAGGAAATGAAGAACTAGGCCATTGCATTGCAAGCTAAGAGCTAGGCACATGCTCTACTACCAAGATTGACCAATGCATGACAATGTAATAAAGCCAAGTAAATACGTATGTATGTAAGAGCACATGGCCAGTATAGTCACGTAGGGCTTGGAACCAAGACACAATCACACTTAGTCACTTAGTCTTGTAATTACTCATGACACTTAATTAATAAGTAGGCAAACTTAAAAATGTTGTTTGTGTTTTAAACAGTAGTCATGCCTTCCCTATATTGACCAATAGTAAGCTGCTAGGGTGCCATGTCATCATTTTGACTAGTAAATTTTATATTCTAAACTTGGGTCCCTAAATTTTTTTAAATTTAGTATTTTATCCTCAACTATTTATAATTTTTAATAGTTCTTGAAATAAAAAAAAATTAAGTTAACCTAAAATAAGATTTTATTTTGCTTTGTACCTCCGCTGCAAGCCGCCCCTTAGCGGTGGTCTTTCCTGCCGACATGGATAATCATTGAGTTTGTTTGTGAAATGAGTAAAATTTGCTTCTTCATTCTATCAGTTTGCTTGATAAAAATGAAAATATGTAAGAAGGAACAAAACTCATTTTAATCAATTTATCAAGTCTGTAGATCAAACTTTGGCACTTGCTTTTTCACGCTAATTGCCTACCTGTATTGATATAGTGTGCTCCTCCTACAATTCATCACACCCTTCCAATTATTGCACTCCTCCAAGGCTCCAACAGATTCTATTAAAATCAATATGGTTGCGTCTATCAAAGCTGATTGTGGAGCAGGTCTTAGTTTTGTTGCAAGAAACCATTGCAAATTTGCAACTACTTATGCAGGGTCACTTTATGTAGCAGATTTTGTACACACTTACATGCCTCTCTTTTTTAGCTAGTGGATTTGGCATTTCTTGCGTTAAGATTAAATTAGCCTTCTGTTTAAAGGGGTTTGAAGGCTTCTTGGTTTTTCTGAGTTTTTTTTTCCTTCGGAGGGATAGTTTGCCCAGTGTTTGTGTTTTTGAGTTTTCATTTTGGAGTGTTTAGCATTTTCCTGTATTTAATTTGTCACAACAGCACAGATAAGAAAATGAACTCAAAGGAGAGGAGGAAGGATTGGATCAATAAATTTACCCCAAATCAGCTTGAAATGTTTAAAATCAATTTCTATAAGGTTAAAATCAATTTGAAAATAAACATTTTTTGAAAAATAATTGTATTTTTATTATATGGTAAAATTTATAAAATAAATAGTTGAAGGATCTATTTAAAAAATTTAAAAGTTAAAATGACATGACACAAATCTCCATTTGGCATTCATTGATTGGATATGGGAGAAACAACTTATAACCTTCCCTCACCAACCAGCATGTAAAAGTTTGCCTAATAAGTATTCTTGCCCCAAAGACAACATTCAAGTCTAACACAAAATCTATCCCCTTCCTCTTCTTTCTTCCCTGCAGGCTGCAGCCACTAACAACCTCTATACCACCACCACACAATCCTCCCTTGCACATCTCAAACTGAACAAGAACAAGCAAATTAAATATAAGCACCGATCGATACTCAAAACGGGTGGAATAAATCAATTATTATCATTGTCAGGAATGTTGACACCATCTCCTTCATCGCATCCCTATGTTTGTCTTTTGCTCATGAGCGGAATCCCTTTTTTTTTGTCAATTGAGTGGAATCCCTCTAGACAACATCATAGCACGTATTGTAGAGCAGTAGAGACATCATTCATCATGACAAGTTGAGGACATATAAATAATTGAGTGAACTAATTGGGTCTCTGGCCCGCCATGTCACAAAAAAATTGAGTACGTGAACATAAGACAACCCAAAAAACCTCATCAGCAAACTAAAATCTTCTCTATATATCGATGTGGAATGTGATTTTCAAGCTAGGTACAGGAGTGAGGCAATTGCAAAAGTGATAAAATGAGTACTCATCTGGAGTCAACAGATTATGGAGAAGAAAGAGCTCCTACAAAGAGAGGTTGGGCAAAGTTTTTGGGCCACACAGGAAATTGTTTGGGAGATAATGTGTTTGGTTCCAATTCTAAAATGTGGATCAGAGTCTCAAACATGGATCTTCATCGTTATGAAGATGTTTTAGAACTAATTTTGAAAATCGATTCTACAAGTTTAATCCGAATCTGGCAAAATTTACTTGGGGTAGCTTCTCCATCTGGCTGATCTGATTTTGTCTATTTGTAATATAATTCTACACCTATAATTCTAGTTGCTGCACACACATACAATATCCAAATCATACCTAGACTCAATTTTAGACCACAGAGCAAATTCTGCAATTTTATTTGTGAGGAGACACAAAAGTACAAATTTTACTTGGCTGTGTTTTGTCCATATATATAACTTCTGAGAATTGTTATTCAGACCCTCACATCTATTTAGACACAAGGAAATACTAGATTCTCTAAAATACCCCCTTCGAACGCACTCTAGGACGTACAACGTGTTGTCGCACTTTTCCAAGGGCGATGAAGACGTATCATGAACAAGCGTCGTTGACGCTAGTAGAAAGTGTGATAAATTAATACCATCAAGTTTTATCGCACTTTCTGACTGCGGCTGTCACGCATGTTTAAAGTGCAGTTGAGACACACTTTCATTATGCGACATTTAACAGAAACTTGACACACGGTAACAGAAACAAAAACTTAAACAGAAACACACACACAACCTCAAAACAGAAACAGATAATGACAATGTTGCAGGAAATGAAACAGATAATGATCATTTTATATTACTATAATAATATTACATTGTTACTTTACAACAACGACCGCAATTTGCAATTCCACTATTAGATCATTACAACTACAACATAAATAAACTAGTCACCAGTGAGATCTACGACTTCATCGCTCTGCGGTATGTTCTCCACAATTTGGCCATGCGATCTAGGTATGGTCGCTCCCAACCACGAGCTTCAACGGTACAATGATAGCGCAATTGTGGATTAATCACCGGCAAAGGAAAGTCACTTGACATATGCGCCTACAAAATGATGATTTATATTGTTAATAACCTTATAATGTTATGTAATGTGAATGTATACTAAATATAATAATGAAAAGTACCTTCACCCAATGGTTGTTGTTGACAAGGAGCAAACATACAATCTAGTGCTCTGACGGATGTGGCACTGGACCGGTGAGAGGAAGGTATGTGGAGCACCCCTTAACTAATAAGGTCACAAACATAATCTGGTACATTGTAGCAACAATGTGGCCCATATCAGGCATGCTTAACCACTTGTCCATTGTTGCAATCTCCCTCAGAGCAAGATGCAAGACTTGCATTACCTGATCGTAATGTTTGTTTGTGGTATACAAATCAAGGTAAACTGTCTTGCGCGATGTAAGCTCCCTTATCATTTCGTGTCGAACTTCATGCCAGCTATTTTCCCCCTTGCCCATCAAGGAAGCAATGCATCTATAAGGGATACTCATTCCAGTTATTTTCCCCCTTGCTTAGTAAAACTTCATGCCAGTTATTTTCCCCCTCGAACTTCATGTCATTCATATGATTCAGGGAAACTCATTCTGAAATGAACAGATACATAAACGGTTTTACTGGTTCTGAACTGCAAATAATCGCACTATGAACATGCGTCTACGTCGTACTATAAGAGTGCGTCGCACGATAAGAGTGCGACGTAGACGTTGTTTGATGCTGCGTCAATACAATAAAATAAAAAAATCAATGGCACAGCGCAGTTACAAACTGCGTTGGAGACGCTCTTAACGAGTGCGTTTATGACGCACTCAACAAGGGCGTTACAAACGCACTTTTAACGAGCATTTGTAACGCACGTTTAAGACGCGACAAATCTGAATCGAGAAATGCAACAGTTACCTTTACAGACGACGGCGAACAATGGCAGAGAGGAGACGCCGGTGTGGGCGGACTGAGACTATGAACACGGTGGCGTCTGTGGTGGTGGCCGGCGGTGAGAGAGGTTGATGGGTTTGGAGGTTGCTATAATGGATTTGGAAATTTGTAGTCGGGGGGGGGCGGGGGGGGGGGGGGAGAAGCCAAGAGAAAGAAGCTGGGGAGGGAGGGAGCGGTATTTTAAATTTTTATTAAGGGCATTTTTGACAATTCACACATTTTGGGGGGGTGTCTGAATAATAATTCCCATAACTTCTATCATTCGTCACATAGGCCTAGAAACAAAATTCACAAAACTGAATCAGGAAATAAGAAGTTCACACTAAATCTAAAAGAATTAAGGGCCCGTTTGATTGCAGTTTTAGTTTTCAATTTCTAAGACAATTTTAGAAACGGTTTTTAGAAGAAGCTAGAAACAATTTAAATGACATGTTTTCCAATATTTAAAAAACTGATATATAAGAACTGAAACTGAAAATATTTTTTAGCTATTTTGGTTTTTTAGTTCTAAAAAATGTCATATCAAACAGGCCATAAGACTCCTCAGTTACAGAAAATGGATTAAAGATTTAAAAAGGAGTGTGGGAAATGCATACCATAAAACCTTGTTTGTAAGGGAACGTAGCGAGACGCCTTGTCTGATTCTTTGTGAAATGAAAACGGTCAAATATGTGCTGCAACCTGAATCACTGAAAGCATTCAAAGAATAGGGTCCACCTAATATGCACCACTTTTTAGTGGTGTAACTTTGCACCACTATGTTAATTGTCCATTTTACCCCTGTTCAAAAAATTAATCCCATCAAAATCCACCCGGTAATACCAATATTTTTTTCTTTTTATAAAATAATTTTTTTTAACAGGGGTAAAATGGACAATTGGTATAGTGGTGCAAGGTTGCACCACTAAAAAGTGGTGCATATTAGGTGACACCCAAAGAATAATCAACTGAATAATTGCAATAATTGAAAAATCCAAAAAGCAATCACCCTAATCTTAATGAAGAAGGGGCAGGAAAAAAATCCAAAAAACAACGTGTATAACATTCATATCCGATACAATTTCACTCAACACTTCAACAGTTTCAAGAGGTTGATCAGGTTAGGTCATTATCAATATTCATTAAGGTCTTAAGAATGTGTAAAGAAATGTGAAAAGAAAGGAAAATGTATATTTATGAAAGGACCTTAAAAAAGTGAAGAAAAAAAACCCTTACCATCTCTTCTTCCATTACTTTTGAATTGTTGGGTAGTTATGTTATGTAATTTTATATTTTGATTTTCATGATCTGTTTCTGTAACACTCTCTAAACCTCCGCCTAAATATTATAACATAAATCAGAGTAAAATGCATAACACAGATGGTGTCACATTTATTCTCCAAAAACATACATCAAAAACACCCGTCATGCTCATAATAAATATATAAATTTTCAACTTTAATGTCATAACATCATATGCATAGCATAGCGGATTTATTTTCAACTCCAAAATTAAACATAATCTAAGAATAAATAAAGAGAGTTCATAAAATATCTCCTAACATTCAGGTACAATACTAAACGTTTGTCCAGTGTTACATAACGAAGCATGACTCCCTTCACTAAAAGCATATCTAAATACTAGCTCTTCCGACTACTCGCGAGAAGCTCCACTATTCTCAGTACCTGAGCGATGTCGCATAGAACATCATTCTAACAGAAGGGTGAGAACTCATATCATATGGATAAGCATAATAATAAATGGACCCATAATAAATAATGTAAAAGCTTATCTATGTTCCACATAAATTCTTCAGACTTCACTAACAAATGATAAATTATGTAATTTAATATAATCAATCAATGTCACAGTTATGACAATACTTCATAATTCATAGCATCAAGTAAGCAAATATTATCGTCTCCAATTACCACAACATCAAATCTAAAAAAATATCACAATTATCATTAATTAGCATCAACAACTCCCTAACACATATGACTAAAGTGAGACCCGTGCAAATGACTTTGGTACCAAAATTGTTATCCTTAGCGGTATCACCGCGTCCACTCCAGACAGATAACCACCAATAAAGCTCTCGCTCTAGGCTTCAAAACCACTCCAGATTTGGGACAAGTCACTAGCCTCCACGAGAACTAGCAAACATTGCCTCTTGACAACTATGCAGTGTATTGTGTAAAACTCAACTAACATATGCATATTCAGACCATCTCCAAGTCTTAATTATTTTAGCATATTCATCACCAGCTCAACAATTCACATCATCTCCAATTTCACAAAACACACACTTACATATTATCAATCACACAACTTGCAATCACAGTAACTTAGCAACTTAACACATAACATCAATTCAGAAACAAAATCATATAATTAACTATTAAACATATATAAATTAAATATAATTCATATATAACAGGTTTTACAACTATTATACAAAAACTGGATTCTACCTAATTTTCCCCAAAAACTAGTCATCTCTCTGCACCATCCCCCTCATGTGCGCGATACCGCGCGCACCACTACCTACATGCCCCACCTCCCTCGCGCGCAACCCTCGCCATGGCTGCGCGCCACCGCGCCTTGCACAACACCACGCGCGCGCACCACATCTTTTTTCGAAAACAACATTTGCACCTAAAATGACTCATTTTATTCAAAATAGTTATAAACTGTACAGCAACCTAGGCGAATTTTTAAATACCTCAAATACACTCAGAAAAATCCAATATTTTTATCATGGTTCTCTATAGACGTTTTGTAAATCCCTGTAAATTTTCAAGTTGAAATTCGAAGTACAAAATTCATGAAAAATCTAAGACTAACAGCAAATCGTGAGAAATGAGACAGATTAACCTATCTCACTAAAACGCATATAACTCGAGCTACAGACGTCGGAATGACGTGAAACCAGCGGCAAAAGTTTTATAACAGAAAGGGATACATCTTTTATGAAGACTACTTCTTCAAATTCGATCATTAACACAGCTCGAAATAGGGTTCAAGAGCTCGTAAATTTTTGCGGCCTCATGCGCGGCGCGCTACCCCCTCTCTTCCACCCACAATTCATAACCCTAAATTCAACTATCCACCTTCAATTTAGAAAAAACTGCATCCTATGGTTCCTAAATCAGGTTTTCTATCATTATTCACTATCATACCAATCCAAATAACATGAATTCAAACCCTTACCTCTTGAAGATCAAATTCTAGGTTTTCTTCTCTTTTCTCCCCTTCTCTCTTTCACGCTTCTTTTCTTCTGCTCTGCTAACTCCTCCAATTCTCAAATTCTGATTTCTCCCTTTCTATTTCACTCCTAACCCTAAAATAGTCTTATAATGGGCCCCACTCTCAACTACTCACTTAATTATCTAATAAAATCACTTAATCACCTTATTATATAATAAAATCTCATAATTACCTTATTATATAGTAAAATCACCTATTTATTCAAATCATTATATAATCTAATAATAATTAAAATAAAATAGTAAATAACCTAATAACGGAAAAATGGGGTGTAACGTTCCTACTAAGTACTAATAGCTAGGCTCTTCTATAGCTTCCTTAAAGTCAGCTAAATTGTCTCTTTTACAATCACTGGATCACTCTCAACTAGGGATGACAATGGGTAGGGTTTGGGTAGGGTACTATAGTACCCATCCCCATACCCGTGTTTTCAAAAATTACCCGTACCCGTCCTCATACCCGCGTGGGTAGCAATTTGAATGCCCGTATCCGTACCCTCTGGGTACTTATATGCCCGTACTTGTGCCCACTACCCGCAATTTAGCTAACCAAAATATAATTTTTCACTATTTTTGTTAATCGAAAACAAAAATACAACTAACTTTTTAAATAAAAAACACTAATTAAAAATACAAAAGATTATCTAAAAACTTAACAAGTAAAATCATTCAACTAAGCATAATTTTTTTAGAAGAAATAAGCGAGAAAGATATAACTTTAAATTTATAATTTTAGATTTATAATATAGTCTTAAAATTATAGGTTATTAACTTACTAATTTTAAAAATAAGTGGGAGTAAATTAGCAATAGTTATAAATATCTTAAATACTTAGCTATTTTTTTTTAAAAAAAAGTAAGTTTGAAAGTTATAGCTTAAGTTAATTTATTAATAACTTAATATATTACCAAATAATAATAATAATAATAATAATAATAATAATAATAATAATAATATTATATGTGTGCGGGTATGGGGCGGGTTGGGTACTATAGTGCCCATACCCGCACTCATACCCACTATTTTTTGCGGGTAATTACTCATACCTAACCTCATACCCATCTAGCGGGTTTTTACATTATCCATAGTGAGTATTTTTTGCAGGTACCCTATGGGTCCGAGACCCATTGCCATCCCTACTCTCAACTCTCTATTTGACTTGTATGGCAATGGATTGGTGGCAGCATTCTTTGACAATATATTCGGTTTCAATTTTGCTTTTTTTTTTACCAAATTTAGAAGACAAATGTCTCTTTGTTAAACCTACTGCAATTGGCTATTGAGCACATGATAATCACAATTAGACACATCATGAATTCTTAAGACAGACACAATTTTATTTGCTTTCAACACAAGGAAAATCAAATCTATTAACTCGCCTAATCCAGATAATACACAATTTTTTATATGTCTGTAAGTACTAAGTACTAAGTAACTATAAATTTCAACCAATAAAGTTGAAGTAGCCCTTCACCAGCAGCAACACAAGAGTTGGAAGAACTGCTTCAGCAGCCAAAACACGAAGCGACAGAACAGAATGAAACACAACAAAACGATTAACCCGGCCCAAAACACTACATAAATCCGGGTAATGCGAACAACTGTTCTGCTAGCAGGGTTCAGCACCATCCATATAGCTATTAAATACGCCCCTGCAGTACAAATTACTGAGATGCTCATGATTATTATAAGCACCCACATAACCACTCTGTTACGTAGGGAAAATCCACTAATCAGTAACAGTATTATTGTCTGAGATGCAGAGAAAGATATGGTACATAACAGAATGAAAATCTCATATTTTAACTTTTGGTCGCTTTCGCCAAAGGCGAATACTGAAGTACCAGCTTTGCAAATTTTTCCAGCTGCACAACCCTGCTGGCTATCTGTGTCTGATTGCCAAACACCCCCTGGTGGGTTTATGGCAATTTGAAAAGTTAAGGTTGCAATCACTGTGGCTACAATCATAAGAGAACCTCGCATTTGTTCTAACCAATTCCCCTGTTTGCTTTTTGTTCCATAATCTCCATGTGCTACTTCATTATGAGGGGCTACTCTTGTTGGTAGTGATCTTCTATCCATTGTCCTTTTTTTTTCTTAGTTTTCTTAGGATGCATAGCCTTTCCATTAAATAGAGCTTCTTTTCTACGTGGGAATAGCTAAAGGTGATGTAAATTCAGTGAACCTTCCGCTGAGGCGAACGTGGAACTATTGGGGTCAAATAATGTGGTTGGAGTGTTTATACTTTTGCCGCAAGAATCAAAATCAGGGTCAATGTTTTAAAGGATGATAATTTTACACCCAAACTCCAGTGCTAGAGTGATATGTGATGGGTTCAGCTATTCAAGTGATACATGTTTGAATTCATTTAAGCAATGTTTTAGAGTTGAGTAATGTAATACATGTTTGAATCAATTTAAACAATGTTTTAAATGTTTTAATTTGAGTATCATGTATGGGAAAATACTCGCTCGAGAAGCTAGCTACATGAGGACGTACATGTTTAAGGCTCAAACAAGATTGCCTTATGTGGCATGTACATGTTACATGATTGTCCCAAGGAGACTTACGCAAGTTATTCTGTGTTGATTAATGAAGCTATTACCTCTTCTACTTTGCATGGAATTAAGGTTGCTTGTGTTAAACAAATTATTTCTCACTTACCGTTTGCAGACAATGGCATTGTTTTTCCCTAGGCAATATTGCAAGAAGTGGAATAGGTAAAGGATGTTCATACCACTTATAAGCGAGCTTTTTGACAAGTCATAAACCTTGACATATCTTAGCTATCTTGCAGCCAAAATGTGTTGGAGAATTGATTTAATGAGGTTAAACTTATGATGAATGTTAATACAGTGGATTGCTTTGATAAATACTTGGGGTTTTCGACTATGATCGATAAGTCAAAGACCCAGGTATTTAATTTTATCGAGGGCTGAGTTTAGAAGAAGTTGAAAGAGTGGAAATAAAAGACCGTGTCTAGAGCGGGAAGAGGGGTGTTTGTTAAGGCGGTATCTCAATTCATCCTTGTTAAATTATGTCTTGCTTCTTATTACCGGTTAGTGTTTGATTGTCATATTGAAGGGATGACTAGTAGGTTTTATTGGGGTGGTAATGTGACTAAAAAGAGCATGCATTGGCTTAAGTGGAATAGTTTGTGTCGTTCAAAAAATTATGGAGGTCTCGACTTCTGAGATTTCAAGACCTTCAACATGGCACTTGTGGGAAAGATTTAATGGTGTATTATGTTGCATCGTAATGATTTTCTTAGCTAGGTCTATAAACCTATTTGTTTCCCACATGGGAATTTTTTTGTTGCTCAGAAATGTTATCGCCCTAGTTATGCACCTATCATTGTCCGTTAAGGTTGGATTTTCCAAAACGGGAGAATGTGAAAAATTGGTGATGGTAGGACCGTGAATACTTAGGATGATCGATGAATTCCTAATGGCCGGATCCTCTGGTTTATAGAGATGAGGTTGCTAACGAACTTGGTATTAAGCTTGTTTCCAATTTAATTTTTCCTTCTACTTTGGTTTGGATTCTTGAGCTTATTGATTATTTGTTTTGATCACTAATAAATTGGAAAATCTTGTCCATCCTTCTTACGCAACAAAGGAATCCTACCCTAAGTTGTTTTATTGGTCGCACTCTTTTAATGGGATTTACACGAAGCGGTCGAGGTATAAGTTTATTCGGCAACACAATGATAATGATTTGGCATTGACTTCATATTCTCCAATGCTTCCTAAAAATATTTGGAGAAAGATTTAAAAATCGGATACTTTGCCAAGGTGTGAAAGAATATCCCAAAGGACTTGTCTCGAGCTTCTACTATTACATAGTGTAGATAATGAGTTTTACCTTTACCATCTTTCCTTTAGTTACTGTAAATAGTTAGTTACTTTACCACTAGGATTAGTTACTAGTGGTTAGTTAGTTAGAGTCGGTTGATTACTCTAGTTAGTGTTAACCACTCTAGTTAGTGTTAGTTAGAACCATGGTTAATTGCTTTACCTTGTGTATAAAAGAAAGCTCTCTGTACAATTTACAATCAATCAATTGATTCAGCTTTTCAGTTTTATCATCTTCAACCTTTCTCTACTTCAAGATTTCTTATGGTATCAGAGCTCTCTTAGAGAGAGCTCTGCTGCGCAACCATGGCGGCTGAACCCGCCGCTTATCCTTTCACCGTGCAAGATGCACAGACCGCTTCCCACACCTTCTATATTCACCCGAACGAGAGCCCCTCCACCGTTCTGGTCTCGCCGCCGCTCTCGGAGGGAAACTACCACAACTGGGCGAGGGCCATGAAGATGAGTCTCTTGACGAAGAACAAGCTGGGTTTTGTAGATGGATCGATTGCAGAACCACCTCAAGATCATCCTGTGTCACCCTTCTGGCAACGTTGCAACATGCTAGTTCTGAGCTGGCTCATCAAATCCATGAGCGTGGAGATCGCACAATCGATTCTATGGCGTGACAAGGCAACCGACGTCTGGAAAGAGCTTCGTGAGAGGTTTTCACAAGCGGATCTATTCCGAATTTCAGAGCTTCAGGAAGAAATCTTCAGTCTGAAACAAGGTGATAGTTTTGTCTCAAAGTTTTATACAAGCATGAAGACTCTTTGGGATGAATTAGACATTTTGAATCCTTTGCCTGTTTGTACCTGTAACCCTCGGTGTTCTTGTGGAGCGATCAAGAATATCGAAGAAGAAAGGAACAAGAATCAAGTGGTTCGGTTCCTTAAAGGCTTGAATGATCAGTTTTCAGGGGTTAGGTCACAATTGATGCTGTTGGATACCTTACCCAATGTGAATCGTGTGTTCGCTCTCATTGCTCAACAAGAAAGGCAATTCTCTGCAGAAAACATCTCTGGGTCTAAGGCGATGATGGCCTCAAGGGAAAGTTCACACGACAATAGAGGAGGTGCATCAACATCGCATTCAGGGAGTTCTCAATCCCAATCCAATTCTGGGTATCACAGTTCTCAGTCCAGTTCTGGAGGCTATCATTCCAATTCAGGGGGGAATAGGTATTCCTCGAAGAAGTGTTCATATTGTGGGAAGATGGGTCACACGGTTGATGATTGCTATAAGAAGCATGGCTTCCCACCAGGGTTCAAGTTCAAGAACCCAAAATATGCAAACAAGTCTGCCAATTGTGTTCATATTGCTGATGATGATCAAGACTCTGAGGGAGGATCTTCAGGACAAGACACAAGATTTGGGTTTACAGCTGATCAGTATCACCATTTGCTTGCTCTTCTTCCAACCTCAGAATCAAAGAGTTCCTCTTCACAACACACTGCAGTGTGAATTCTTGTGTTCAGATCCTTCCTAGCAAATCTGGTAATAGCAGCACAAGTGTCATTCCTATCAAGAATGGTAATCCCCTTGACACTTTTTGGGTTATGGATACTGGTGCTACAGATCATATCTGTAACACATTGAGCTACTTTAGTTCCTATAGTCATGTAGGTTCCATTCCAGTTTCTCTACCAAATGGAGTAACTGAGTCAGCAGTGATCAAAGGATCAATCCATCTTACTCCTAGTTTTGTCTTACACAATGTGCTGTTTCTGCCAAGTTTTCAGTTCAATTTGATTTCTGTACATAAGCTGGTTAAGAGTCTTCATTACAGGCTAATTTTCAATGATGATGTTTGTTTGATACAGGATTCCAGTGCTTGGAGGACGATTGGCACAGTTAAAGCAGTCAAGGGACTATACATCCTCAATAAATCATCAGTTACCCCTCATTCAAGTTGTAATTCAGTACTGTCTTCTGTTTCTTCTGTTGTTATTCCTACTGTCAATGTATCTTGTAGTTTTGATCCCAAAGTGCACAATTTGTGGCACTATAGGTTAGGACACCCTTCTTTTGTCAAAGGGCAGTCAATAAGGGATCTCTTTCCTTATGTACAGTGTACTAAAGAACACATTTGTGATGTATGTCCAATTGCAAAGCAAAAGAAATTGAGTTTTCCATTGAGTACTTCTTCTACTTCTGCCATTTTTAGTTTAATACATGTTGATATATGGGGCCCTATGTCTGTTCTTTCCTTGCATGGTTTCTCATATTTCTTAACAATAGTTGATGATTATTCTAGATATACTTGGGTATACCTATTAAAATCTAAAGCTGAAGTTCAGTTCTTAATTCAGAATTTATGTGCCTTAGTTGAAAACCAGTTTGGAACCACTGTTAGGAGCATAAGAAGTGACAATGGAAAAGAATTTGCTCTTAGTCACTTCTATGCCAGTAAAGGAATAATCCATCAAACAAGTTGTGTTGAAACCCCTCAGCAAAACTCTATTGTTGAGAGGAAGCATCAACATATCTTGAATGTGGCTCGTGCATTATTGTTTCAAGCACATCTTCCAAAGATTTTTTGGGCTCATGCTATTACCCATTCTATTTTCCTGATAAATAGACTTCCTACACCTATCCTTGAAAATAAGTGCCCTTTTCAGCTTCTTCATAACAAAGTTCCAGATGTGTCTTTTCTCAAGGTCTTTGGTTCACTTTGCTTTGCATCAACTCTTGTCAGTCATAGGACTAAGTTTGACCCTAGGGCTCAAAGGTGTATCTTTTTAGGCTTCAAGCCAGGAACCAAGGGGTATATTGTGTATGACCTGAAAACTAGAAACATATCTATACCATGCAATGTGGTGTTTCATGAGAATATTTTTCCCTATTCTCATTCCAGTAGCCTTGACCAAAGTTCTGAGTTCAGTCCTTTACCTTTACCATCTTGTTTACCAGAAGAACCTTTTGACTATTCTTATCCTGAGCATCCTGCGCCCAGACCACCCTCTATATCTTCAGGACCACTCTCTAATCCTGAAGCAGTTCATATCCAGAGGACTTCTACAAGAGCAAGAAAACCTCCTACTTACTTGCAGGACTATCATTGCACTCTTACTGCTGCAACTGCTGTGCCAACTGTTCCTTCTAGTACAGGTATATCCTATCCCTTGTCCAAAGTCATCTCTTATCATAAATTGACCCCTTCCTATCGAGGTTTTGTCATGAACATTACTACAGTCAGTGAGCCAACTAGATACTCTGAGGCAGTGAAGCATGAGTGTTGGAGGAAGGCTATGGATCAGGAACTAGAGGCTTTGGAGAGAAATCACACATGGATTCTTGTTGATAAGCCAGCTGACAAAACTCCAATTGGGTGCAAATGGGTTTACAAGGTGAAACACAAACAGGATGGCTCCATAGAAAGGTACAAGGCACGCTTGGTTGTCAAAGGTTATACACAAGTGGAAGGCATAGACTTCATGGATACCTTCTCCCCAGTAGCTAAAATGACTACACTTCATGTGCTGCTTGCTTTGGTAGCTTCCAATAATTGGTTTCTTCACCAATTAGATGTGGACAATGCATTCTTACATGCCAGCCTTGATGAGGAAATTTATATGGCATTACCTCAGGGTCTTCCTTCTTCTAAACCAAATCAAGTTTGTCTCCTACAAAAGTCCCTCTATGGACTCAAACAGGCCAGTAGGCAATGTTACTCGACCCTCTGTGTTGCACTTCAGGATCTTGGTTTTAAACAAAGTTCAGCAGATCACACACTGTACATAAAGTCAGGAAGCAAAGGCACTTTCACTGCTCTCCTGCTCTATGTGGATGATGTTTTATTGGCAGGAAATGACATGACAGAGATCATGACAGTCAAGCATTCTTTACATGAGAAGTTTCGTATCAAAGACATGGGAGAAGCAAAGTTTTTCCTTGGTCTTGAGATTGCTAGATCTACAACAGGAATAGTGCTAAATCAGAGAAAGTATGCTCTTGAATTACTCTCAGACTCAGGCTTGCTTGGTTGTAGGCCAGCAACTACTCCCATGGATAGCTCACAGAAGCTTAGTGCTACCACAGGGACACCCCTAGCTGATATCAGCTCTTATCGTCGTCTCATAGGTAGACTTTTATACCTCACAACTACTAGGCCCGATATCTCATTTGCAGTGCATCAATTGAGCCAGTATCTCTCTGCTCCTAGTGATGCTCATGAAGCAGCAGCTCACAGGATCCTTAGATACATCAAAGGCAATCCTGGATGTGGTCTCCTCTATTCTGCTTCTTCATCTTCTGTCTTAACAGCGTTTAGTGACTCCGACTGGGCCGGTTGTGCTGACACACGCAGGTCTATCACTGGTTATTGTATGTTTCTGGGTACATCATTGATTTCGTGGCGATCCAAGAAACAGAACACTGCTTCTCGTTCATCATGTGAGGCCGAGTATCGTGCCATGGCAGCTTCAGTTTGTGAAATCCAATGGCTAAGCTACCTATTGCATGATCTTCAATCTCCTCTACAGTCACCAGTCTCCATGTATTGTGACAATCAGTCAGCTATTCATATAGCTCATAATCCAAGCTTTCATGAGAGAACGAAACACATTGAGCTGGACTGTCATATAGTTCGTGAAAAATTGAAGCAAGGATTAGTGCATCTTCTTCCAGTTGCATCTTCTCATCAGCTTGCAGACATTCTCACGAAGCCTTTGACTCCAGGACCCTTTCGACACATCTTCTCCAAACTGGGACTGTTTGATATACACTCTCCAGTTTGAGGGGGGCTATTACATAGTGTAGATAATGAGTTTTACCTTTACCATCTTTCCTTTAGTTACTGTAAATAGTTAGTTACTTTACCACTAGGATTAGTTACTAGTGGTTAGTTAGTTAGAGTCGGTTGATTACTCTAGTTAGTGTTAACCACTCTAGTTAGTGTTAGTTAGAACCATGGTTAATTGCTTTACCTTGTGTATAAAAGAAAGCTCTCTGTACAATTTACAATCAATCAATTGATTCAGCTTTTCAGTTTTATCATCTTCAACCTTTCTCTACTTCAAGATTTCTTATCTACCGGTGCGTGCTTCTCCTCATCGATATGGTATTGAGCTGGACCTCTCTTGTCCCTGATGTCCTTCAGAGTCAGAGAATGTACATCATGTTTTACTGTTTTGTCATGTGATTAAACGATCATCATTCGCCTCTCCTTTAAGGTTAAGGCTGGAAAATGATTGTTCTATTCATGTTTTTTGCAGGATTTTATTGCACAAGCTAGCCTTCATGGCATTGATTATTTTCTTGCTCTATTGTATTCCATTTGGAAAGCTAGGAACAAATTGTTATTCTGTGTGGACCAAACCATGTTGGACTCAGTGTTACAGTGCGAGACATTCATGCGTCCTTCCCTGGTGGAGATATTGTAGATACATATTCCCCTGGCCACCCGGGCGCATTGGAGGCGCGTTTTCAGAGGTGGTGTATTCAAGCTCAACTTTGATGTATGTGTTTCAAAGGCATGTTTGGCAGGTTTTGGATGTGTTGTTCATGATTACAATGGTGAGGTCTTGGCAGTGACACTATTAAATGTTATGTATTGAAGTCCTTTCTCACGTGATTGCTCAAGTTCTCTACTATGGATGTTTGTTGGCTTTGGCTCCTGATCTTGGATTCCGCCACGTTTGCTTTGAGACTGACCGGTTCACTCTCTTTGAGGCTTGGAAACAACCCCCTAGTGATAGCTCTTATTTTGCCACTATCGTTAGTGATTGTTGTGATTTAGTTTCAAATTTGATGTTTTTAATTTCTCTTATGTTCATAGAACTGATAAGCATAGTGGCTTTTTTGGCCAAATTTTTCTTTTACATGGGTTTTTTTGTTTGGCTTGCGGAAGCTCTTGATGGAGCTCTTCATCTGCTTCAAACTGACGTACTGGCCTTAGCGTGTGTTTCTACTGCTCATTATGTTTTCAAAAAAAAAAATTTGGTGATACCAAGTATTTCATAGCCAGCAGTCATGACTCATGAGACTAATCTCCTTGAGACTCCGAGATCACTATAACTGGTTATGTCTCTCCCAATAAGTTATTCTTACACGACACTCGGTGATAAAACCCTCAACTAAATGCTTAAATAGCCTAATTATTCACCTATTGTGTTAGACCTTCTTGCTTAATTGACTTGACTTGTTGATGAATTTATTATTGCACCATTTACTTGCACTATAAATAATGTTTAGTTTGTTAGAAATTTTAAATATGTAGGAGTATTACGTCATTGGATTTAATAAGTGATCTAACCGGTTAACATCTGAACCATTTTCCTCTAGTCTCTGAATTCAGCACAATATTCAAATATTGCCTAATTCTTGCAGAAATTTTGTGACACTCCAATCAGATTGACCCCAACCACATTTGACCAGAGAAAAAAACCCCCCATTGACCCCAACCCCAGCTTCAGCGGAAGCTTCACTGAAATTATATCCCTTTGTTATTCGCATTTTGTTAACTTGTTGTGGCCCATTTTCCATGATATTGTAATCACACTTAATCAACCCAAAGAAGCTGTATTTAATAACAGAAAGGTCAGAGAAGACATCTACGTACTAGGGTCTAGGGAAAAAGAAACAATGGAGGGAAGGTCGCTACCAACAAGAGCAGAGTCTCAGAATGGAGCATATCAAAGAACAGAATCAAGGTACCAAAACTTTAAGGGGAATTGGATGGAAGAGATGCGAGGTTCCCTTATGGTGGTAGCCACAGTTATTGCAACCTTAACCTTCCAAATTGCTATAAACCCACCAGGAGGTGTTTGGCAAACAGACACAAATAGCCAGCAAGGTTGTGCTCCTGATAAAATATGCAAAGCTGGAACTTCAGTGTTAGCCTTTGGTGATAGTGACCAAAAGTTGAAATATGAGATTTTTATTCTGTTATGTACCATATCTTTCTCAGCATCTCAGACCATAATCCTGTTAATGATTAGTGGATTTCCCCTCCGTAACAGGGTAGTTATGTGGGTGCTTATATTAATCATGTGCACCTCAGTGTTTTGCACTGCAGGGGCCTATTTGATAGCTATTTGGATGGTGCTGAACCCTGCTAGCAGAACAGTTGTTCGGATCACACGGTATTATATACTGTTTTGGGTGGGATTAATTGTTTTGTTGTGTCTGGTTCTCTTCTGCCGCTTTGTGTTTTGGTTACTCAAGCAGTTCTTCCGCTTCTTATGTTGCTGCTGGTGAAGGACTACTTCAATTTTATTGGTTGAAGTTTGATGTTTTTCAATGTTTTGCTGGTTCCGAAGTCGGTTGGTGAAACATTCTCCAAACCAACAAACTACTCCGACGGGTTGAAACTTACAGTGCACACATATCAAAATTGTGTATATGGATTTTAGTAGCTTAGGGGTGTTAATAGTTTTGATATTTCTTGTCAAGGGTTAAAGCAAATAAACCACCTCAGCTATAGAGGTGTGCTCATTTTGGTTCTTTTGTATGTAATTGAATGGAAGCTGGATATATCACACAAGTTTGCTTCCCCACAAATATTTGTTCATGATTAATACTAAAGTTGTCTGGATGTTTGGTTTTCAATTGCTTCACAATTTCTAGTTGCTTCAGATTTAACCATCCAAAAGAGATATTTGTCTTTCACTTGAAAAGTTTTTTGTTAATTAATTTTAAATGAATACATCTAACTTATAACTTGATCAAGAGTCAATATAACTTCATACAAATTACTTTACACCAAAAAGAGACTGGTAGGTGATTGAAATATCTACAAGTATAGAGTGTCATGAAAAGTCAACGATTGTCAAGTAAATAATGGTTCAATTGAAAAAATGATTTTAAAGACGTGTATAGAATCACTATCAGTCAATGGTAAAATGATAAAAAAAGATGAAGTGCGATCGATTATATGAGATAACGATCTGGTTTCTAAAATTTGTTATTATTACTATTTTTAGAGAAAAGATTAAGTGTTCAATGTTCTCAATAGAACAGGTGGGAAAAAAATGAACAATGTTGTTTTGAAGAGGAATAAAGCCGAATTAGTATAATCAGTGAAACGGTGAGTTTTTCAAGGCTGCATGTAAAAATATAAGCCTTAAGTGAAGGTTTAAGGTGAAGTTGAAGCTTAGAATAGTCAAACAGGGCCTATAAGCAGATAAGTGCAGCATGAAGTGAGGTTGACATAGATCACACAATTTCTACAATTATAAATGAAAGATCCCTTGGTGGTATGCTTTGGACTTAGCGTTTTGTACTCTTTTTCCTCACTAGGTTTTTCTAAGGGGGTTTTTCCTAGTGAGGTTTTAATGAGGCAAATTTCTAAATCTAACCTCCTAGGGGCTTTCTTTCATTTACAAGTTGAGATGTAATTTTTCACCTAGCTTATTTTAACTCTTTTTGTATTGAGTTGAAGTACCCCTTGTACTTCACTTCAATATAATTTATTGCTTATAAAAAAAAAATGAAGATCCCTCAATTGGGAATTGGGATATAAAATGAGCAGCATGCCCCGGCCCAACCCTTTTTTTTCTTGATGAAGGCTACTAAGCCTTGAATCTGGTGAAAGGTAGGACCTTTTTTTTTGAATATGATATTGACCAAAAAAAATATGTTGAATATGATAAATATATTACCCACCTATTCTCACCAAGTGTGGTCCTTATGTCACCGATGGCTAGGAGTTCTGACTGCACTTCCAGATTGTGTTTCAGTGCATTTCTTGCAGTTTGGCAATGATTTTCACACACTAAAACAGCAGGGCCTGATGAAGACAGTTTGGCTAGCAATAGCATGGTCGTTATGGTTACATAGGAACAAAATTGTGTTTAAGAATGATCACAAGGATGCAGCAGTTGTTATAGAGTTAGCTCAAATGAGAGCTTGGAATTGGATAAGGGTGAGAAACAAGAACTTCAATTATTCAATTTATGACTGAATCTCACAACCGAGATTGTGCTTGGAGAACCTGTGATCTCAGACTTGGATTGAGGGCTGTGGTTTTGATTATGTGTGTGCCTCTTTGCTGTCATATGAAGGAGCAAGTGTGGAATTGTTTTGCTGTTTTTTGAGTCACAAAATCTGGTCTTATGCTGCTGTTTTTTCCGCCCTATTGATTGTGATATCAGAAGCAGTTTTAGATTTTGTCATTAGGCTCTCAATGAGAGTGGAATTAGGTACTGTAGGTATTTATTTAGAGGTAACTTGTGAATATGTCTTTGTTTCTTTTGTTTCCTTGGTTTTGACATGTTGCAACTGGTTTGGAGTAGACCTAGTACTTCTATATTAATACATCTTTTTTTTGCTGATAAAAAAAAAAAAAAACCCACCTATTAGTATTATTAAAACTATGAAACTGAATGTAGAATTTTAAAATATTAAACCAGTTGTCATTTGATAAAGTAACGGAGAAATTAATATAGTTCAGAATTGAATTTTGTTGAATGTTATTATTCCTACAAATTTTAACCTCACTCCCCATCCTCACATCCTCATATATCCTCTTGCTTATCCCCAATTCTCACGGAGTGGTGCATTTTAATTGGGTTAATGGTGAAACTAATCTCTGAGTTTGTAAGTAAATTTGATTTTAATCCTTTTGAGAAAAGATGACTTTTAGTGGCGTTCACTTCTATAATTACTAGTGGTTTTTTACCGCCACTAAACATCATTTTTTCTCAGAGAGACTAAAATCATATTCGCTTATAAACTTAAGGACTGATTTAACCATTAACTCATTTTAATTTTTAACCTCATCCTTATTCCTTACATTCCCACCACAGGTCACAAAGTTCTTAAGCATGACATTAAGAAAATATTTTAAAAAATGATTTATGACATTATAATCTTGATAACTATTTTCAAAAGGTCAAATTTTTTCAAGAACGAAAAACTAAAAAATATGAAATATTTTTATAAGAATCATTTTAAATTATGATATATAAGATGAAGGAGAATGTTGGGCAGGCTGGGGCTCACTATGATGTGGAGGATTGGAGCTTGATGTTTGGACTGACGCTAGATACGATATGGTATGTGAGGAATAGGAAGGTGTTTGATAACTTCATGTCAGGAAGCTCATCGAATTGCAACCAGGTTTGTGCAAGGGTGACCCAATACAAGGAAGCCATGAGAACGACTCATGTAACTCGAGTGATGTCTCCAAGAAGGGAGTCTCCGGATATTCGATGGTTTCTGTCGGAGGTGGGTTGGGTTAAAAACTAAACACTGATGGAGCAGCCTTGTTAGTGACTAGCATGATGGCGTGTGGGGGTATAATTGTCGTATTTGAGTCTTGACCTAGTTTTTGTTCTATTGTTTTTCGGAAGGCAAATGTCATGGCAGATGCTTTAGCGAAGCATGGCTTGAGTCTAGAATCTCATTGTCCTATTTGAGTCTTTACCTAGTTTTTGTTCTATTTTTTCCCATTTTCATCCCTAGTAATGGAATCTAATGAAGAACTTAGTCACGTGGAACACCCCACAGCACACCAACCAAATCTCAATCAGCTAATGGATAAGGATTCCCACGTCACTAAATTTCTCGGACAACACTCCACTCTGCCAAACAAACAAAACCCATCCCAAATCCACAACTGACACGTGTCAGTCTCATCTCCTTCACCCACACCCATTTTCACCTTCAAATCCCTCTCTCATTCCGGTAATCCACCACTCTCTCTATATCTATGCTTCTCTGACGCCGATGGCTGCTTCCAATTCTCCGGCACGGTTCAAACCTCCCTCCGCCGCCGTCGAGTTTCATCGGTATGAACCATCTGCGACACTCTCCCTGTTGATTTAGAAATGCTAGATCTATTCATCGCATCACACCGTCGATCCAAAACCTGGTTCCACAAGAGGAAAAAACACACCCTCTTCTCTTCTTCCCTCTCCAATTTGCACCATAACACATGATTCCAATTTCCGAATTGTACAGTTAGAATTTCTCTCCTTGTTTTGTTTTTGCAATAAAGTTTGTTCAATTTCCCAATTTTGGTTTTCAAAGCTTGTACAGTTAGGGTTTAAGGTGGTTAGGGTTTGATTCTAGGGTTGGGGAAAGTGGCGAAAATGAGTATGACTGTGGCGGCGGAGGAAGAATCTGGCGGCGAAGAGGTTCTTCATCTCCCGGCCGAAATTGATTGGCAGATGCTGGATAAATCCAAGTTTTTCTTTCTTGGTGCTGCCCTTTTCTCTGGGGTTTCTGCAACCCTGTATCCTGCTGTTGTTTTGAAAACCAGGCAGCAAGTGGCTCAGACTCATGTTTCTTGCATCAAGACTGCATTTACATTGATTAGGGGTGAGGGGTTTCGCGCGCTGTATCGCGGGTTTGGGACTTCGTTGATGGGTACGATCCCTGCGAGAGCTTTATACATGGCTGCCCTTGAGGTTACTAAGAGCAATGTGGGGACTGCGACGGTTAGGTTTGGTTTTGCTGAACCGACTGCTGCTGCGATTGCCAGTGCGGCTGCTGGGTTGAGTGCAGCTATGGCAGCTCAGCTTGTGTGGACCCCGGTTGATGTTGTGAGCCAGAGGTTGATGGTACAAGGTTGTTGTAATTCCAGTAATCCGAAGGGTTCTGCTGTTAGATATATCAATGGGATTGATGCTTTCAGGAAAATTCTCAATACGGATGGTCCTAGGGGGTTGTATAGGGGTTTTGGGATATCAATTTTGACCTATGCACCTTCAAATGCAGTTTGGTGGGCTTCATATTCTGTTGCACAGAGGATGGTTTGGGGTGGAGTTGGGTACTACTTGTGCAACAAGAAGGGTGAGGAAACTAATAATGCATTGAGGCCAGATGCAAAAACTGTTATGGCAGTTCAGGGAGTCAGTGCAGCAATGGCAGGTGGCATGTCTGCTTTGATCACCATGCCATTGGATACAATCAAGACAAGACTGCAGGTCTTGGATGGCGACGAGAACGGCCGCCGCGGACCAACCATTATGCAGACAGTCAGGAATCTGGTTAAGGAAGGTGGTTGGACGGCGTGTTATAGAGGATTGGGACCTCGATGGGCTTCAATGTCAATGTCCGCGACAACAATGATCACCACCTATGAGTTCCTAAAACGGCTTTCCGCAAAAAATCAGGATGTTCTGACATGAAGATAAAGGATACATTTATAACAGGATCATAAAGGAACACAGGAGAGAAGGAGAAGAGGTTTTTTCCTCTCTTCTTTTGTTTAAATTCCACTCTTGTCTTTTTTCATCTTGTATCTGTTTTTTCTTCTCTTTGGGCTTGCCCGCATGACTGCTTCATCAATGTAAGTCATTGCTGGTTGATATATAAATAAAAATCTCTTCTAACACATCTACATTTCTTGGGCACTATTGAAATCATGCATATGTTTATTCTAATTTTGAAGTTTGTTCTGATAATGTGTCAATCTGGGTTAGAAGTTGGATAGCTAAGTATTCAAATTAAATAGCATCCAGTAGCTTAGCTGACTTAGTAACTGTGGATTTCAATATTTGGGAGCTCTAGTTTTTAGGTTGAATCTTGTCTCCCATGTCAATTGTTAACAATTGTTAAAGGCTTTTGAAAACAGTTGAAAAGAAAAGAGAAAAGTAGCCGACCCTTATCACTATCAGCATTCAAGAATCTTCGACTATACTCATGTTTTCCACTTACTTAGATCTATGCTAGTTAGCAGGAGTGGGAACAACTTATAGGTATTTTTTAATCTTATCTCCACATAGGTTTTGTTAGCTGAGGATCACTTTTAATTGAATGGTGGGGCTACCAACATGTTGGGTGGGTGTGGGAGTTTTGCCCACTAGGCCACTACTACTACCTAAAACAAAAGGGGTATTGTTTTTCACACATCTCAAAATTTCTTTTTACAGATACCCCGTTGTTAATTACTCCCTCCGGTCCTATTTATAAGCAACAAAAAAAAATCACATAGTTTAAGAAATGTAGTAAAACTAGATAAAATGCAATAAATTTGTCTTGAATCAAAATAAACTTCCAAAATTACCCTTTGTTATTCGTGTTGGAAAGTGGGAAAGAGAGAGAATAATTAATGAGACACATTCTACAAGTTAGAATTAATAAGGGCATCATTGGAAAAAAATTATTAATATAGCTCAAACTTTCATTTGGTTCTTATAAAAAGGACCAAGATTTTTCTTCTCTTTCATGCTTATAAATAGGACCGGAGGGAGTATATCTTAATCACACACCCTGTTTTCAGACTCAATTTTCTCCGGGATCTCCATGATCCCAAATCCGTTGTTAATACATGATAGAGAAAACACTAGAGACAAGCTACCCATACTCCTCCACTTCCACGGTGGCGTGATCTGGATCAGTAAACCAGACTTGTTCATGTACTACCAATTTTATTACACAGTTTGTCTGGTCCACTCAGCCTATCTGTGTCTCCCCATCCCTTCGTCGTACTGTAGAGAACCCCCTCCCTGCAAGTGTAGATAACAGTTTTATCCCGAAAGTTTATTTCTGAAAGAGGTCAAGGGGTGTCTGTACTCATTTTAAGGGTATGTTTTGAAGAAAAATGTTTAGGATGTGTAAGTAGTAAGTTTAGTGTGTGCAAAAATTATTCCTCAAACAAAAGTTACATTGTAGCCTTCTTGTTGTAATTTGCAAATGTCAAGATATAATCTATAAAAAGAAATTATTTCTGCACAATCATAAAATAACCTTTTTTAAAACAGGCCTCGATCGTTAATAAAGGTCATCCTGTAGATCAGTATTTTTTTTTTACCATCCATATTACAATTCAACATCTAACACAATATTGCTCAAATGAAATTCATATTTTGTTTTGATCTTTGTTCGTTTGTGGTAGGTGAGATTCAGCTTCTGCCAGAATCTGGTGCCAGCTGATTGTTTTTAGGCTGAAATATGTTTAGTCCCTGAAAATTAATCAAATGTTGGTTTGAGTCCCTAAAAAATATTTATTAGTTTTTAATCTCTGAAAATATACATTATTATTGGTTTAAGTCTTTGCCGTTAAATTTTGCTTATGTGACTTATGGAATGATGACTCACCCTTTTTACTTGGGGTTTTCTTTATCTAATTTTGCACAACGGAACTCACTCATCCACACCCACCACTTCCATCACCGTCGTAGCTAGGCTCACCGTCACGGTTTCATATCTCTCGTCGGGAAATTTCCATCAACAATAGGGTCCAAAACTCTTCCCTATTTATATGGGTGAGTTCCACAATGACAAATTATATAAGAAAAAACAACTCCAAGAGGGTGAGTCATCATTTTGTGAGCCACATAAGCAAAACATAACAGTAAGAACTAGAACAGATAAAAGGATTAAAAACTAAGAAATGTTTTTTCAGGGCTAAAGCCAATAATATTTGCTTAATTTTTGGGGACTACAAACATATTTAAGTTTAACCTTGTTTTTAAGTCTGGTATAGAATAAAGTAATAGATTCTCTATAATAGAAGATGGACCCAAACATCAGAGTACATATCTCAAAAGGTAGAAAATGTTTTAAACTTGAACCAGAAAAGGGGAACTTGTAACTTTTTTTCATTGAACAATAAAAATAATGGAGAACTTTACATTTGTTGGAAAGGGGAATGTTGCAGGACCGAAGAATATAATGAAGATGTCGACCAACTGGATTCCACAAACGTTGATGCAGAGGGGAATTGAGGATTAACAATGGATATTGGAAACTGAAAGTGGAGGGGGAGACATGGATACATTGTAGACATTGTCTTCATTCTCTTAGCGCAGCAGAATCGACCTCGTGCTCAAAGTCTTGACATCAAAATGAATTTTGGGGAAACTTTTGAATAACATCATGCATGAGCTTACTTATCTTTCATCTACTTCCTAAGTAGTTAAACTGGATGAAAAGTTTTACTAATAGAGAAGCTACCGAGTTCTTGCCTTTTTAGTGACTGGAAGTAAATTAAAATATGCAGTTCTAGTCTCAAAACCATCAATTTTGTTCACTAAAAGGTGAGAAAAATCACAAAGCCCGCCTTTCTCAAATGGAGTACAGCACAAACCCATTTGAGAACATCCTACACATAAAGAATTAAAACAGAGATACACATGCCTTGCCTTGTGAATGGTGACTAAGTTTGCTGACTCGCTTTCTCCATCAACGCTGCTAGACATTCTTTCCAATCTGAAACTTTGTTTTCCCCATTTGCCACCTCAAATATGAATCCAGATTGAGGGATACACTCCAAGGCTTCTACACACACAAAAGCAGCATCTTCTTTGCTAATACTTCCACTAGCTGCAGAACCCTATTGTAGAAAATATCCCATAAGTCATGGCTATGATATTATAAATAGTCAGCACCTTTATCACTTGTAGTATGTACCTTGTCAAAGGTAAAACCTTGCTTCCCACCAGGTGTATCTTGTAATGCACCGGTTCTAATGATCGTGTAAGGAATTCCGGAGGTCACCAATGCTGATTCATCTTGCTCTACCAATTTCCTTGCATTGCTTTTCATCATAGATTGAATGCCACTTTTACCACTATAAACTGACAACTGCAACTTTGTTAAAACTTAAAACAAAACGAATATTAACTTTCGTGGCGCGAAGTACTGTATGTATAAGAAAAGAAAGAAAAAGTACCTGTGATAAGAAGATTACATGTTGTACCCCTTGAAGGCTCCCAACGCTGGAAGGAAAACCCTCCTAGAAAAATAATGAAATAATTCAATGGAGTGGAAATAGTTTCAAGTGAAAAATGAACTGTTTTACTAGGAGTCAATTGATTCCCTCTTTTCAAGTATCGAACAGCACATATACATGCACTAACCATTAGCATGTTAGGAAATTCTTCTAAAATTGAATTTACAGTTAAAATCAATCTAGGGAGAAGCTATTGTCACACTGTGGGTAGCTTCTAAGTGCTAGAATTGATTCAGAGAGAAAATAAGCTGAACCAAACATGCTCTATGTCTATTCAGTTGAACAAGACCAAGGTATCCTGCATACAATTGATTCTCTGCTGGTCATTTCATACAAAATTATGGTGATCATTGCTTAATACCAAACAAATTCACTTTTCATAGTACAAGTCCAGACTATCTTCTTCTAATAAGCTAAAATGAATCATCAATTGTCAATTTTAATTCTGCTAAGGTGATCTGGGATTCTACAATGAAATCTAATCTTGTATAGCAGTGACTTATGTTACCTGCTTATCAGAAGAGAAACTTCACTCTTTCCATACAGAAAAATGAGTATAGCCTTGACAGAAAGCTAAACTTCATTGAAAAACTATGAAATAAGCAAATCCGGCTTATGAATGGTTTTATTTATTTGTCTCATCTCTTGTTGATTTGTCTCACGGAGCTTACAAATATGTCTAGAAGCATGGCAAGGTATACATACATTTGGGCATATAATTGTGCGAACTCCTCTCAGAGCTTTCTTCAGGAATCGATTGTCCTTTGTATCACCTGCCATTGACTTTGCAACAAGCACCTTGTAATCAATAATGAGTTCCCAAACAACAACATAGTTACTATATATTATTGGTTTTGCAAAAAAACCTCACTCACCTCAACATAATTTCCAAAGGCTTCAAGTGCAACCCGTTTATCCTTCACCAGTGTCTTTATTCGAGCTTTCTTCACAATCAATTGCAATATCACCATCTACATAAACCAGAAAACACAGCTCAAAAAGTCAGAATTTAATTATTAATGGAAATCAATCAAGATTATGAGTAGAACATAATTATAAGCAGACCTGACCCATCTCACTGTCCCCATCTGTTACCAGCACTGCATCCCTTACTTCATCTGCTTTGAAACAATTGAGTCAGAACAAAATCACTAATGCTAAAAACCAAGATAGCTAGATAACCATATAAATCTAAGCATTCATAATCAAAGATCACTATGCCATACTTAATTACCAGGAAAATCATCTTCACTATCCTCTGTGGCAGGACCATCTTTTGGAACAAGATCAGGTGCACCATACCATTTCCTTAATTTGGGACCTCCTAGAAATGAACAGAGAATCAAAGACAATTAGCAGAACTGGGAAAACAAAAAGATTGGGGGGTATGTGCAGAAATTATCCATCCACCTTCAATGTAATCAAGAATTTGATCCACAAAGCTGATTTTCTTCTTGGCATGACACACAACAAGAAGTGGAACAACAGAACCATTCTCTCTGGTGAATTGGAAAGGGGAACCAAACACTGTTCTTGAACTTTGGGAAGTGAAAGGAGCAAAGTTTTGGAGTAAAAGCGTGGAAGAAGGCTTAGCAGCACAAACCAACAACACCATTGTTGGCAGTGTCACGCTCCTCCAACCGTTTCTTCCCGCGAGAATGGATAACGCATTTCTTTCCAAGGTGCCATTTCATTGATAAATAATCCCTGAAAATATTAGCATCACACAGTTTTAACTTTTTGGAAAATAAATCAATTAATGTAATGGGTTAACAGGGATTGCCTCCCAAGGAGATTGAATTTGGTACCCCACTCATTAAAAATGTCACCCCACTTAAAACCCTTTCGAAAACTTAAAAGTGGGGTGTTACATTATATTTTACACTACCGGGTATGTAAATCATGAATTAATTTCAGAATATAATTCGGAACTTAAAAATCCGAAAATGAGGGTGTGAAATCTCGTAATGGGGGTGGGAAATCTAACCCCCCGAAGGAGGACACCTATCTTACACCACTAAGAAGTATATCTTAAAAGAGTGTGTGAAAGGTGTTAAAAGAGTGTGTTAATATCACTTCTTTTTAACTTCTTTAACAGTAACAACCTTTTCAACAGATGATTATTTCAGGATTTAAACATGTGTCTTTACCTTACGGGGATCTTACGTACGACTATTAGACAAACACATGTTCACATTTTAAGTGTTTGTTTTCAGTTTTAAAATAGTTAAGTTTTGATTATTTTGATAAGTTGTTCTTGAAAAAAGCAAGAATTATAAATACCTTTTTTATGCTTCAGAAAATAAGACAAAAAATACAAAAACTATGGGCATGGTATGAGAAGAGTCTCCCGATCAGGCTGGGGAACATCTATGAAATATAGCGATGAAATCAATCTGCCGAGACATTGCAATCTCTGGGAATCAATTGAAGACTAAGGGCCTGTTTGATAACTGTTTCCAAAACAGTTTTCGGTTTTTAAAAACTGAAAACTTGTTTGGTAAGACCTGTTTTCAAAAACAGTTTTTTAAAACAGTTCTCATTTTCAGTTTTTAAAACTAAAAAACCAAAACAGGTAAAATATGTTTTCAGTTTCAGTTTTTAGTTTTCAGATATCAGTTTTCTAAATGTTCGAAAACATGTCATTCAAACTGTTTTCTTTTTCTGAAAACTGTTTTTAAGAATTATTTCTGAAAACTATTTTAAAAACTGAAAACTAAAACTGCTATCAAACAGGCCCTAATACTCCTACTTCTTCTCCCACACAATTGGTCAACAGAAGAAAATTCATACTCTCTGAATCCTCAAGGGAAGAAAGCAGTCATGCACAATCCACCTCACAAATAACGTTCCAATAACTAGTTTTTTTAAATATGAAGTATAATATACAAATAAAAATTAATTTCTAGTTTACATAGAATTTTCGAAAAATAAATTACTTTATCATGGCTATATAATAAGATAAGTACTTATTAGTGTAAGCGCTAATCAATCTTTTCTTGATTACATTGAGTATACAAATAACTCCTTATTGATATAAGTTATAAGCACTAGCCAATTCCTCATCGAATGCCAATGGGAAGATGCAATCGCCTCAATTGAACGTTGCAACAATCTTCCTAGATCCAGAAATCTGTAGTCCCCAAACTGTATCTCATTCTCTGTTCTACTAATAAAGTTTCGACATGTCTAGCTTTGTAAATTGTAACTGTCCATTGTCTTTTTAAATTGACATGACAAGATTTCATTGGTGGAACAGAAAATTAAGACATCATTTAAAAACCAAAGATCTTTAATCCGTCCAGCCTTATAAACGCATGCAAAATGGCTGACCAGGTAAGCAAACTAGCAACAACATCATAACATCATTTCAAATAAATTCCTGTTTAATTACCCTAGTTTCCCCTTAACATTCAGGAAAAAAAACTTCACTTTCCCAGTCATCACTGCATAAACTACAAATTGAACAAACACAAGGCATCAACTGAATTGCAGCTGACATAAATTAAACCAGCACAGCAGAATCCTAAAGACTAGAAAAGAAACCTACACGTGTCCAACAGAAACTATCCATTTAACTGCAAAATCTAAGAACAATAGCAAAACAACATAATCAGCAAATACTCCAACAAAGATTGTCAAGTGCGAACTCTCTTGTTAGTGCATGATGGGCACTTGTATTGCTTGATATGCTCAGCCCTAGCAGGAGTGATCTTCACACACTTCCCGTGAAACCACTTCTCACAGATGTCACAGCAAATCCAGAATTCATCAGTGCCATAATGGTCACCACAAGCCCCACACAAGGTCTCTCCATGCTCATCATCATCCTCCTCATCATCATCATCGTCATCTTGCTCATCCAGTTCTTCATCCTCGTCTTTTGGTGGCAATGGCTTTGACTGCCTAACCTGAGATTCTGGAGCCCGCTGCACCACCAGCCAACAATTGAGTGAGAAAACAAACTAGCTAAGGAATAAAAGAGAACCCTATAATAAGAGTCTGAGTATTTCTATACCCAACCCACACAACTTTGTAGTGAAATTGCAGAATCATATTCTATTTAAACCATGGCATCCAAGTTCCGAAATAGACTTTAAAAACATTAACGTGATATAATCGTACCACTATCAGTCAGAAAAGCAAATTTACTTTTATTGCCCTTACTTTTAAAATACAATTTTGGGTTTTAAAATATGAGGAAGGACCTTTTAATCACACAAATCATTTCTCTTCCAAATGCCCCCACTTTTGGAGGGAAGATAAAATTGAGTTGAGAGGGATTTTGGCTCTACATTCCCCTCCCCTTCCAAAATTTGAACCAAAACAGGAAGGTTTGGAAAAATCCCTCTCCTCCCTCTTACATTATAATATTCTTGTATTAGCAACCAGTTTGGTAGTAGATTTATCTTCTGAAAATGATATAGATCTACCCCACACACTAAATACTATTTCACCATTCCAGCACAGAAACAAGGATGCATGAAAAATAGATGTATTTGTCACACGTAGTTGAGAGGATAGAAATATTTACTGCTTTAGAGCTGGACTTGGATTTGCTGCCGCTGTGGTTTGAAGCTGAAGACTTCTCCTTAACTTGTTTCTTTGCAGCACCAGTAACAACTTCAAATATTGTTGGCAGTTCATTGATCATATTGAAAAGGCGTTTCCTGCATTACAAATGCAAATCATGAGTACATGGATGAATAAGAAACATAAAGAAAGAACTGAACCAATGTGATCACTCAGACAAGCAAAACCCTAACTTCTTTGTTATTGTCAACCATCCTAAGTCATCTTTTTTATAGTTAACTGCAGATAAGAATATAGGTTAGAGTATGCAGTACCTGTCAGCTTTGTCAAACCCAAATCTGGCTCCGAAATAGAAGGCAATACCAAGTAACCATGCATCACTATGGACAGCAACTAGGGATAACCAATCTTTTTCGTGCATGCCATCCCTAGCAAAGTTAATGCCTAGCACAGGCTCAGGAAGTTCTGGTGGAACTTCTTCAGCAGGTAAATTTACTTCCCACTGCTCACTTGGAAAGCCATACAAGCACAAATTCTCTTTCTCTGAAAGAATCAAGTAACTGATTTATAAAACACAAGTACCAAATAAAATACCTAAAAAGGAAAACATTATAAACTTATAATCCCTACAAACATTTTGTAATCCTTTATATACAGTATTTTCTTTACAGCTAGAAGAGCTGCATAATAATATCTTTATTTCCAAAGAAAACTTTACAATCAAGAGAATTTTGAGAAGTATCAAAGCATCAAATGCGAAAACAATATTGACATGATAGGTTGGCAATGCAATCACCCTAAGAATGGTCAATAACCAAAATTGATAATCAAGTTATAGCAACAGAGTAACAACTCATGGACTTCATGGTTAAAACTTTGCACCATGCCAATCCCTAGTGTCATTCAGCTCATCATATTGTTTACTATATTCAACCTTTACATTATTCTTGAATACAATCTGTAATTACATTTAAACATATAAAGCAAACAAAACCCGGCACATCAGTATTCAAAATAACAAAACCCAGCACAAGGAACGCAGTACAAAACCCAGCACATCAGAATTCAGGGTAACAAAATCACATGACAAAGAACAGTTAACTTTAAGACGAAACACATAACTAAGCTCCAACTCAAGACACCACAAAGGAATTACTATTAGAGAGGAATAGAACATATTAGCTAGTTTTAGATGATGTTCCTTGAGGCAAGAACGAAGAGGTGTAAATTAATCTTGAGATCAAATAACTTGAAGACTTTAAAATAGAAGCATCTCATAAGATTAACTGCAGTACATATATTAAAGAAGAAAAGTGTGAAACTAAGTGCAAACCCAAGAAACCAATAATAATCAAACCTGCACTCAGCAAAAAATCCTTCGAATACAACAATAAATCAACAGAGTGATAATTAAATTTTATAAAGGCCCCAATTGCAATCAGCCCCCAGCAAGTTAAAAACCAATTTACTATTCCAAAACATAAATGATGCGGCACACAAAGACCGTGAAAAGAGAGAGTAACTGACCAGGATCACATTGGCTATAGAAATCTTCAACATCTGCAACAGCATGACCAAGCAGAAAAAAGTTCATCAGTATGGAAAAGCTTTCAAAAGCTTCATATATATAAACTTATAAGTAAACATAAAAGCTGAATGATGTAGTGAAGTACTGAATGTCATATTCGAGTATTGAAAATGAATGTTAATATAAATTAAATGGAAAATATAAGAATATGACAAGCAAAACAAAGCATTGTATATCAATTTCCAGTTAACATATAGAATATCCTCCGCATCAAGCGCAACGCAAACCTAAGTCAAGCAAACTAAAAGGAAAATGACCAGAACAACACAAAACAACCCAATTCTCAAATCAAACCAATTTTGAATGATAAAGCACAATTAGGGTTTTACAAATCAAACCCTAACAATGCAAGTTCACAAGATACTCAAACACTAAAAATTTGCACACAGCTTAGGAAAACTCAAATTTCCAGCAGAAACTAAAGTAAAAATCAAAAACAAAAACAAAACACCTCAACCATGTCAATTCCTCAATTTAAACAAACATGGCGCACTTTTTTTCAGTGAAATTTTTCAAAAAATCCAAACTTTCTCATTCAAAACTCAAGAAAATTCCCCTTAATCTTGTCAAAAACAACAACAGCGATACTGAAAAACAAAACCCACCCGGATTTGATGACCCATTAAGCGAAATTGAAAAATAAAATCAAAAAACAAGAACTTCACACAGAAAGCACATTACTTTACTACGAAAACGGCGTTGAACACAGTAATTGAATTGAAAAATTGAAATTAAAAAAAAAAACTTTGAAATTCAAATGGAAAAAAAATGGTGGGTTTTATGAATATACCGGAAGTAAGAGCTTTGATGAGACCAGCGCGACGACCCTTGAAATCCCTGAAAACCTCTTCGACGGTGCGAGGATTATACTGTGCGCGCGAGTCCATGGCTTCTTCCTCTGGTGCAGTGAAAGCGAAATCAGAGGAAGCAGAGAGAGAGAGAGAGAGAGAGGGTGAAAACGAAGTCGTTTAGGGTTGAAGGAGATTTGACAGAGGAAGAGTGAAGGAGAAGGTGGGAGGAGTGGTGGTGGTGGCTCTCTCTCTCTCTCTCGCTGCTGCTTCTTCTGCAGTCTGCAGAATTTGCACTTCACAACAACTCTTTCTTCTTTTTATTTTTTTTTTCTTTTTCTATTTATGTTAATTTTGATTATTTTATGATATAAATAATATTTAATATTGTTTTGCTATTAATGATATTAAGAAAATTTATTTCAAAAAAAAGAGATTAAGAAAATTATTAAAAAATTGTGTATTCAGTTTTTTTTTTTTTACTGTGTGTTGCAGTTCAAATACATTGAACTTTTTGTACTTGGTAAAATTTGGGTCAAAATTTATGAATATTGCTTTGCAACTTGCAAGTGCATCATCCTCTGCACCACACGTCATTTTAATTAAAAAATTATCATGTTTTTGCAAATAAATTATTTCTCAATCAGTCTTCACTTTTTCAAAACTGCATCATGCTCACGTTATTTAACCCTATGATGTATTTTGAAAAAAAATATATATATGTATACATATATACACTTGTTTATTTCAGTTTACACAAAATAAGTGTATTTCAAAAAAAAAGTTTACAAAATATGTGATTTTAATTTTATTAATTGTATTAACTATTTTAATTGTAATTATATTAAACTATTAATTATAAAATAAAAATAACGTTTTCATTTTCTATGAAATGGAAACAATTGAGAGCACTTAGGTGAAAAGCAGTGACAATGACAGCGGTGGTGGAGGTGGTAGTGACAGTGATGGAGGAGGTTAAGGTCGGTTATGACGGTGTCAGTGAAAATCATAACAAACATATTTTCTTAAGATTAAAAATTTGAAAATAAAAACTATTTTTAAAAATATAAACAAAATGTTTTTCACACCAACCAGATCTTGCACAAGCTTTAAAATCTTAAGTGTACTTTTGGAAGATACACGATCGGAAATGGTGTACATAGATGCAGTGTGAGTATTTAAAGTCACCCTAAATGACATGATGTGTCGCTAAGTATTTATATCAGGATGCTCTCCATTGGAAAAAAAATTTGAGTGTCAACTTGTTTCATCTGACCATTGATTTATGTGTATTTGATAAGAGCAATGCTATATAGTACGAGAGGGCATGTACGAAGAATGCACGAGAGTAATTTTGTGGCGGTTAACCGCCACAAAATTACAACTGCCAAAAAAAAAAGCAAACCTACTATTTCTGGCGGTTCAAAACCGCCACAAAATTACAACTGTCAAAATAAAAAGAAAAGCTACAGTTTCTGGCGGTTTCTAACCGCCAGAAAATGCTTCGTGCGTGGTGCACGAGCCCCAAGGTCGTGCCCCACAGCATTTTCCATTTGATAATTCAAGAAGTGAGAGAAAACTTTAGATATTGTTTGATTGCAGTTTTGAAAAACTAAATTTAAAAGTTGTTTTAGAAAATTTTGATGAAGTAACCATTAACTTGTTGGGTTTTAGACTCTCTTTCTATATGCAAAAAAACTCAATTTATGCGAGCACACTCATCTCACATATTTTAATAGAGATGTTATATTAGAGTAAGAGAGAGTTCACTTTGATAAAAAAGGCAAGAAATAAGTGAGAGAGAAGAGTGGATAGACACATTTCACCAGTGTTATAAAACTCGGACCAGACCGGCCGGTTCGACTGGTTGAATCGGGAATCGGACCCCCTGACCGGTCCGAGCCATTAAATGGATCGGCCATGCAATTCAACCGGTATGAACCGGTTTGGACCGGCCGGTTCAGGGAATAAACCGGCGACTCAGCCGGTTTTTTTATGGACCTGTCAGTTTTTTTTTTTTTTTTTTCTGATTTTGTCTTTTTTTTTGTCAAAACTGTTTTTGATTGTGAGTTATTTAAAAAAATTCATAGCTAGGACTTGAACACAGAACCTTGAAGGAAGAAAGCTAATCCAAATTTCCACTACACCACTTTGCTTCTTGTTAGGAAGAATGCATATTATTTTATATATATGATATACTAAATATTTTAAATTATTATATTTTTTTAATATAAACCGAGTCAAGCAATCGAACCAATGACCCAGTGGTTGAACCATTGACCCAGTGTCTCGACCGAGTCGATCACCGGTCCGAGTCTGATAACACTGCATTTCACCCAAACTCAAAGAAGTTTGTGATAGATTCATCACTGCAACTTTCTTAACCGTTTGATTGGGCTGAAATTTGGACATCATGTTTGCAACTTGTGTTTTTTCATTCTGAACGGTTGATGGGTGAGTGCCTAAAATGGAATAAAACACGGTACAACAGCAGCGCATAGTTTTAGTTTTTCTAGTTTTCTTGGTTCTATATTTTATATTTGTTACTTTGTTGTTGCCAATTGTTGAGCACAATTTGTGCTGCTATATGAGACTCTTATACCCTTATTTTGATCATAGTGGAGCATGATTGACTAAAATGAGCCAATCGTTTTTTACTTCTCGCATTAAGAATGTTTTTCCATATAAAAATCTTGTGTCTCTTCGTTTGTGTGATTTTAAGTTGCTGCGATTATTTGTTATTGCCCTGTTTGAGTTATTCTTGCTATTATGTAGAATTTTCTATCAGAGTGGCACTAGAGCTCTTTTGTTTGGGATTGTTTAACTTGCTTGAATGATAGAGACAAATAGAAATATGATGGTTTGTTTGAACTTTGAATAAACTAATTATCACTTTTAGAAGGAAAAACGAATGATTTGTTATTTGTGAAAATTTTATATCTTCCCATGTTTGCTATTGAGAAGTTGAAATCCAAGTTTGATGAGGATTGAAGTTTTGAACATCAACAGGTTTGTGGTTTTATTTGGCTGTATGTAGAATGTTTATAATCACATTGCTAATAAGGAAGATGTAAAATTCTTATGGAAAGAAGATTGAATCTTTATATGTTTTAAAAGGGAATAATGAATTATATTTATTGAGTTCGTTTATGAATTTGAGATATAATTAAGGAAGAAACTTCTATTAATGACCCACCTTTTTTTCTCTCTTCAAAAAATCACATATATCTGATTTACTAAATTACTCAAGTCAAGTATTATTGATTCATTTTGGTTTTTTTTCTTATGAAAACAGATTGCATATTTATTGAGATAAATTACTACCGTGGCCCTTGAAAGTCGAGGCGTTACATTATATAAAAGTTAATATAAATAATGAAACATAGGAAAACAACCCATAGAGGTCTGTCAAACCCAAGACAAGTCTCCATACCAAAATCTAACATATGCTAGCTTCAGTTAATGGAAATTTATGAGGAAATAAGGTTCTTCTTCCTCTTCCTCTTCTTCTATCACTATGGGATATATAGGTTCTGCTATAGCAGTAACTGGTTCTGAAACTTGTTCTTCAGTCGTGGGTGCTGCAACTTCTTCAGCATTTTCCTCTTCTTTCAGTGGCAGATTGAGACGTGCAGACAAATAAAGGATGTTGAGTATGTTTTGGAAAAGGAGCTTGAGCTTTTGCAGCCTTTTCTTCTCAATCTATATAAGATAAACTGGCAACAATACTCTCATTAGCCTCAGAAGCAGGTGTACTAGATTCACCATTGTTAATCTTCTTTAAAATAATCCTCCCGAGCATCCAGAGCGCACACGAGGGAAGCCAACCATGATAGAAAAGGAATCAATTATTAAGATGACACCAACTCCAAGATCATCACTAGTTTTCACTGGAGGGCATTCGTGGCTGAAATCATGATATACATTGTTTGTCAGGTGAACCTGTTGGGGGATTGTTGGCCATAACAACATTGTTGTAGCTGATCCAGTGATAAACAAGGCCAAGCTGAAGAATCCTGTAAAAAGCCTGTTCTTAAACATAGCCCTTTTTGGGACAACCTTTCCTTTGTATGGGTAAACAGGCGCCCAATCGCGGAGGATGCAATATGAAATACCAGTGAGAGGATACCTCAATGCAGTTGTAGGATCATGTGGGAAATTACATGTCCTAGTTCCATCACCCGCAAGTAATGGTGTTCCGGCTACAGGCTTCGTGTTGTCAGCCATAAATCCGAAAAGAACAGCAAGAATTCCCAATACTATCACGGTACTGCGAACCATTTGTTGAACGGTTGCCGCCATATTGTCCGGTGGATTTTGAAGTCAGAAAGGATCAAGGTGTGATTGTAGTGGGGGATTCGGTGATGGTTGCTCCAGCGACGGAGATAGCTGCTTTGGCAGCGGATGAAAATCTGGTCGTAACGCTCAAGCATTTAAGGGATGCCGGTTATGGTATATATTGAGGAATTAATGGTTTTGCCATGTTTCAAAAATTTAACAACCGGACAGGAGGATGTTCAGGAGGAATTCCAGGAGGCTATACCAGTTTCAAATGTCTGGCATTGATTCATTTTGGTAGTTTTCCATTGTGCGGTGGATAGTATTTGATTTGGTCCATTGAGCTAAACTCACCACAAAAACAATGAATAGCCTAAATGGTAATTGATGGATTAAAATTTCGAAGTCCTGGGTTAAAAATAAAAGAAACTAAATTTAAGTCCTGAGATGTTTTCCAATATTAAAAGACATGTAATTAAAAACAGAAAAAATATCTTCTAACAACCTAGGTATTTTAAACAGGGCCCACTGGGGGTGTAAATATTTTCTTTATCTACCAAAAAAGTTATTTTAAACAGGTTTTTTCAATTTTTTTATAAAAGAAAATAATTTTTAAAAACTGTAATCAAACATGAACATTCATGTCTGGAGTTATCTACTATTCAAAACAACTATGAACTACCCACTAATGCTTGTGAGGGCGTTACCAAGACCATTTAAAGTACAATATAAACCAAAGGAAACACGACAAGGACCGAACGGAATTTTTGCAATGTTCTTCTTTGACCAAACATTTTCAGAGTAGTAATACATAATACATAATATATAGCAAAGGTCCCTATCCTTATTCTTGGACAATTAACAAAACATAATATCTGGCAAAGGTTCCTATCCTTGTTCTTGAACAATTAACATGAAAACAAACTAGTAAGACATAATATAAATGAGCCAAGGATGACTTCCCAATGGAACACAAGCAGTTACCTTCTCCAACTGAATGCAGAGGAATAACTAGCTACAATGTGCCACTTTTTCAGAGAAGAACTGATAGATGGTGTGGATTCCCACCACCACCACTACCCATGTTTGCCGCGTAACCCTGCATATTTCTTCCAATATGAGAAGGGTAACCACACAGTCTGAACTCTAATTCCTGTTGCTTGAGGATGCAGTCACTGTTAGATCCACTTGTAACATCAGAACAGGTGGTTGCGGAAACACCATCTCCGTAGTTTTCCACTCGACCGACCTCAGATTCTGACATGTTTCCGCTCAGATTCAACTGAGTACAATTGGACGCACCAAAGCCATGGTTCTTTGAAGTGAGCTTTGACTCTTGGAGCTTTTTTGTGTTCAGGAAACGTCCGCCAGAACCTCTAGCTCTTTTCATTGCATGTAGATGGCGTGACTCGTGAAGATATGGCTGCAGAACACAATATTCATAATATGGTTCAGAAAAAAATTGATCTTAAAAGGGAGAAGAAGCAAAATTTGTACTTACTTTCCGATTTTTGGCGAGTTTGTTCTGTGCTTCGAGCTTTGCACGATACTGTCTGCGCCTGAGAATAGCATGGTACTGCTTTGCATTCACATATATGGGTTCCTCACTGAGATCAAGCGGCAGAGGAATTCGAACAGGAGCCATTCCTATTAGCTGGGCATGGTGAATCTGGACAGATTTTGATAGCATAGTTTATATATCTAAGAATTCAGTTATGGACAGAATTCATCTTTCATGTTACAAGCATGTAAGTTCACTAGAAGTTTCATGATTTTATGTGACAACTTTAGGTAATTAATTTAATTTAGGAACAAATTCGTCAATCCAAAATAGAAGCTTGAATTGTAGCCATAGAAAGCCCACTTTCCTTTTCCACCACCTTTGGGAAAGTTTAAGAATAACTATGATGTCTAGTGAAGAATGCATCTCTAATTATTCAAGTTTAATAATAAAAAATCTTAGGTCAAATATAAGAAACAAGCTCTCCATGCTCCACCTTAAAAGGTAATTTTATAAATAATAAAAGCAATGAAAGAATAAGAATCTGATCCACAACGAGAAGAGTAGAGCTGATAATCATTTTTAAATAGAAAGATTCTTCACAAAACATACTTTATGAACTATAAGAATCTGTGAGGTTGGGAAATTATCTGTAGCACAACACATTGTAAAATTAATTAAGCATGGATGACTATCTAAGATTCCCAAGGATGTATAAACAGGACAACTAGAAAAGAGCATGGACCATGGACTATTCAATTATTAACTTAAAGAAGCACAGTAAAGGCATAAACAGGATTCAACCACTGCATCATTTACTCCTAGCAACATCTATTTGGAAGTCTATCAAAAACTCTGGACATGATTTATTCCAATTGAAAAGGGAACTATATATAATAATAAGAATATCATGCTATACCAGAAAGGCTTTTCCCTAAATCTCAGTCCATGACATAACAAAGCCTAGGCCATTCTCAGCATAATCAGAAGACACAGCATTGTACCAAACTTTGAAGGTAGAAGGAGGAGCAAGCATAAAGTGATTATCTCATACATCAGTTATAAACAGAATACTCCAGATAAAACATAAATCTGATGCCATAACTCTGTCAAACAAGAATTTTAACATTTTATTTTACGGTTAAGGCTGGAGACAAACTGAGAGAAATAGAGCTTGTTTGGGTACAGACCACGGAACACTTAGGTCCGCGTCCACATGGGCTCATAGACAAAAATGGAAAATAAATGAATGAATATCTTACATTAGGCTGTGGCCCATATGGAGCAGCTAGTAGGCCACTGAAGCATGGCTCAGCATGGTGGAAAGCAATATTCGCCTGAACAGTAAATTTTCGGTAAGAGATGAGCAAATTATCTTCTGTCCACTAAGAAACAAGCACATATATACTTACAAGTGATTGGTTGTAGCTCAATTGTGAAGGAGGGAAGGTAAAATCCCGAGTCACTGCAGATGACCTGATGAAACCTTCCACACTCTCTTCCCCAGTTTTGCTTACTGTTGAACAATCAGAAGAATTGCTATACTGAACAGAAATTTGACCTAGAGCAAAATACTCATCAATACCCATTAGGAAGTAACAAAACATTTTCTGACACTAGTTAAGCAATCTAAGATCAATTTCAACTTTTGAAAGAATAGCTTATTATAATTTTTTCTACCATTGTCAATGGTAACTGAGGAGATTTTATTAAGAATTGCAGAATAATCAGAAATTGCATATACTTCATTTCTATTCTTTTACCATACATAGTACTACACCTGAAGCTTCACAATAGAATAGATATGCCTAAAACAGATAAAATTAATAACATGCAATTGATAAGCAGAGTCAGAAATACAGATATAGACAGGATTTCAATAGCAATACCTGATTGTGCTGAACCAACTTTCGGATAAGATTGCCCTGTTGATTGAGTTGAACAAGAATCTTGGTCTTGAAATTTCAAACTCAGTGGCTTAGTCTGGTGACATTGTTGTGGTAAAGAACTCATCTTCATGGTATAACTAGTGGACATGGACGATTGTTGCACACCAGATTCAGAAAAAGTACCCCATGATGAGAATCCAAGAACACAAGGAGATGTTAAATGGGTAGAATATGGGGCCAGAGAGCCTATCAGAGTAGCAATTCAATTACCACAAAATAATGAGAATAAAAAAAACTATGATGGGAAACCAGGATTTAGCTACAGCTTTCCCAATCAATAGTTTCCCAAAGTAGTATATACCTATCAGATTGCTGTTGCAGTTACTTAGCATTTAGCAACCAAACTATGCAAACCAATTGCAAGAACTTAGAAATTTGGAATGAGATGAGCATACCAAACTATAAATGAACATGTTAATCTTTACATGCACTTACGAAAAGACAAACAAGTTCAGTAGCTACTAGTTTATAAATAGTTATTGAGTATGGCCAATTGGCATACATCCTTGGATATGAGTTTTTGGCATATGTATACAGAAAACAAATCCATGCTTGTGAATTGGGGAAGAGTTTTATTTGACAGAAAAGTTGAAAACATTATCATCTTGTAACTGTCTTGAAATGAAAGATATCAGACAACATGAAATAGATTAATAGAGTATGTAGATGCTCCAATTAGATACATGTAAGGCCTTGGAACAGAGGTTCAAAAAAAGTATAAACCACTAGTTAATGTTTCAAATTTTGAATCCACTTATGCTGTGCACTCTATGACAATTGAATTGCCTTATAGAAGAAAGTCACATGCATCCTTCATCTAAACAATATAGCATGCTTGAATAGCTTCTCATATTACGACAGTTAAAAGCAAGGGTTAGTCTCTATTAGGAGGGACTGCCACAATTTCCCAAACTAGGAAGGACATATCAGTCAAAAGACCCAAAAAGAAGCTCTCTAGAATTGATTTGGCTTTAGAATCAATTATAGATGAGTTTCTAAACATGCACGCAGTAGGCCATCAAAAAGCAAGAAGCAACAACAAAGGCATTCCAATGAATAGGGTGTTAATAAATTAATGTGAAAAACATCAGAGTTTAGGATCATTCACAGACTGACAACCTTAAGAAAACAATCAAGCAGAAGACAGGATTGAACCAACACAAAAGAATAGAGATAGAATGCATGTGAACTGAAAGATAAGAAAGAGGGATTAAATGAAAAGAAATTCCTCCTTTTCAAGTTTCAGCTTATAATATCATGCAAGACATGACAAAATTGAAAAGCTTTTCCAAAAATGGTTAATTCCCCAGAATATTCACAGAAACAAGAACAAAACCATAGGCCATCTCTAAATAGAAGTGTGTCTCATTAGCCATAACAAGAATCCCACTATCAAAGATCAGCAACCTTATTATTGATTCACTACCATCCCATCAAAACTCCAAGTTAGAAAAATAAAGAAACTTTACCATAAGAAAAATAATACAGAAAAAAGGGGAATGAATGAATATAGACCAAAACAAGGCAAAAGGAGTTCAAAAGAGAGAAACCTCGGAAATTCCGTAAAGTGAAGAGGAATCAGAAATGGGATTTTGCTACTTACCAGAATCTGCATGTATGTATGTGTGAACTCTTAAACAAGAATCATAGCTACCACCACTGTCCACTACCCTGCAGTACTATCTTGTCTTTATAGTGTTTCACTCATGTTTGGTCTCTTTTAAGTCCAGCAGCTTGAAGGGATGTTTGCTCTCTCTCTCTCTCTCTCTCTGTCGCATTAACACATGTCAATCAAGTTAAGCTCATTCTCTCTCTACCCACTTCAAGACACTCCACCACCCTTTTCAATTCCCCAATACTATTATTTATTATTATCATGGTTAAAGAAAAAACTTGCAAGACAAGAATCCGTTATTTTATTTTTTTCCATAAAAGTTAAATTATTTTATAGGTTACTTATACTTTTACTATATTTTCCAAAATCAATTCTAACAACAAAGTTTTTCAGATTTCCATACTGTTGCAAACTGCAATGGCATTAGCTGTATTTACTCATTAATTTTCATAATATTTTTATTACTTTCAAATTTCAATATACCTGAAAGTCTGAAACCATGAATATAACTACAATTTTAAATATTGTTCATAATAAAAAAAAAAATCATTGATCTTTGATCAATTTCTTTAAGCCACTGGTGAGAAGAGCTACCATTTCATATCAGATTTTGAAAAGGTTAAAATATCAAGTTGTTTAGATACATTTTTCTTTTGTCAATTAGTGGAATTTAATAATATTTATTGGGAGGCGGGGTTTTAAATTTGAGGGTTTGAACATTGAAGCTCCCAGTCATCATATTCAGACTATGAACCCTCCTTCTTCCTCCTACCCTTAGACTTCTGTGTTTGTCATAAATGCCTGCGACAATCCTTAAATTAATCGTCATACTTGTATTTGTGTTTACAATAAAAATTTAATTTTGATGTAACTCTTGAATGAGGGGAAAAAAGTGTAAGAAAAAGAGTAAATTCTGTAAATTGTGTGTTTGGTAAGAACCGTAAGATTGAAAAAATAGATGGAAAAAGCATAGTTTTCCGCGTTATATTAGCGACATACACTCTCCGGTACATATAAAAGAAAAAAACATTTTAAGTTCATTCATTTAATGAATATATCTAGTCATTAATTGTGAATAGATACATTTATTAAATGAATGAACCTAAACTATTTTTTTTACTTATATATGTGATCGGATAGTATATACATTTAAGGAGAAATAAATAAAAAAGGCGTTTAATGGGATTTTAAAACTTTCATAAAAATAAAAAAAAATCACTTTTGTGATGGTTTGTATTGCAACAGTAAACTGTAAGAAAGAATATGTGTATTATAAATTTTCATGTACTTTGCATTTTGTGGCGGTTTCTGACAGACGCTAATATGTATGCTGAAAAAAGCCTCAATGTCCGTTAAACATTATGTAGAACTTGATGAAGATAGAATTAGCGACCAAACTTTAGAAGATAACTTCTTCATCTCAAATTCAATCACAATTTTACAAAATGACAATCAATATTGCATAAAAGAATATTAATAAAATAAAATAAAATGGGTTAACTTTTCATCCAGTTTGCTACTAATATATATTTTCTGACAATGTTGAGAGTATTGAAACTTGAATTTCCCTTTCACTAAATCGGTATCTTAGTAAAATGATAAAGTAAAATTAAAATATGACATTCTTTTTACCTTTGATCTCGATGTTCTTACCCGTTTAAAAAATTATAGTTTCACTTTTAACAAATAATTGCCTTAAGATTGGAATCTTCTCATCCTATCTAATTTACCTCAAAATCAAAATATTGATTCTTTTGGTACATTAAAATTTATAAACTAACATCTTATTTTGGTAACTTTAAAATACTGAGGTTTTTTTCACACTAACCTATAAGTCAACTTTTCATTACAAATAATCTTTTTGCAATATAAATTGTTTTAACATGTTAATAGTGGTTTCTAGTCTAATTTCAAGATTAATACCGATCCCTCTTTTTAATTTCTATAAACCATTGAAACTCTTGATGACAAGGTTCATAACATCTTCTACAAGATGGATAATCATTGTATGATAGTAATTGATTAGTTAATGAATCATGAAGACTATTATTCAAATTGTACACGGAAGAATAAAAGATGATATATAGGTTGTGGACTGGGCGGAGCATAAAGACTTCCATGCCCGCCCAAAACAAGGAGTCAGCCAGGCGAAAGAAGACATGGCGGGAATTGGTGAAACACTGAGGATTCTCGCCCTCCCCTTTAGGCGGACCCACAAGCCAGCTGGAAGATTCTTCTGGATTTGTCTTATATGCATAGGGATTTGGGCCCTGGTTGTCAGGCCCAAATGTAGGAAAAGTCCATATCATGATCAACCATCTATAAAAGGGAAGGTCATCACCTTGTACTGCAGACTTTTGAACAATTAATGAGAATATTCCCTTTTTATAACATCTTTGCTATTTAGGTGCTCTGCTAGGGTTTGCTTTCTATTCCTCTTCTGATGTAAGCTTACCTTAGGACTGAACATTGGCGCCGTCTGTGGCTCTAACCTAGATCTACCAGTGACGTAGAGGGTGAGAGTTACGATTCATGAAGACCCGTTCGTGCGGCGTGGGCCGCCGTGATCATCGCCGGAGAGGTGGTGGTCGTCAGGGCGGATGCGGCGGCGGTCGAGACAACAATCATGCAATACTTCAAGAGCAAGAGCAGGAGGCTTCCTCGGAAGGGGTTCACTCGGTGGCGCAGTCACCAGCGTCGCTGGTGAACTTAGCTCTGGGAAAGCCCTCAGATCTGATAGCCAAATCAGATCTAGGTGTCAAGCGACGATCAACGCCGCCTGAATATGTAAATTTAGAGGATCTTAAAAACAACGCTCCGAGGAAAACACAAGAAGTAATAACGGGTATCACGCCTGTGGCTTTGCAACAAATGTTGGATACTTTGCAAAAGGTACAAACCCAAAACGAGCAGTTACAAGCCCAGGTAGAATATTTAACTCAGAGGCAAGATTTTAAACAAGGACAACGTCTTGAGGCTGAGGACATCGTCGAATTTCAACCTTTTGTTCCAGCCATCACCAAGGTGGACATACCAAAGCATTTGCAAACAATGGCATTAGACGCCTTTTCGGGCGACTCTGATCCCATGGAACATTTGAGATACTTTAACACCAAGATGGTAATTGGTGGGGCGACGGACGAGGTGAAGTGTAGATTATTGCCTTCAACATTCAAGGGAATGGCAATGCAGTGGTTCATCAGACAACCGCCCTTCTCCGTTGACAATTTTACGGATATGTCTACTAAATTCTTAACTCAATTCTCCGCCAACAAAACTACAAAAGCAACTATGTTTGACCTCATCAGCATACATCAACAGCCAGGGGAGAAGCTAAAGACCTACGTGGCGCGCTTCAGTAAGATGGATGTTCAACTGGAGGAGGATAACCCGGATGTATGCCTGGCGTCTTTCAAAAATGACCTTAGGGCGGGGGATTTGAATCGAGATTTAACAAGGCGACCAGCGAGGGACATGATGGATCTTCGCGCTCGCGTTCAGGAATTCATCCTAATTGAGCAAGACGATCAGAAAAAGCAAGAAAGGGAGGAGGGGCGAAAACATGCCCAGCCTGGCGGTGTTTCGCAGGAGAAACCCAAGGCTGGAAAGGAAACAAGGATAGCTCAAACTCCACGTATGCCAAGGCCTGGACCATATCAAAACTCTAAACCCGGATTCCATAATACATGGCACAGAAATCCCCAAGGTACCACTACAGCCTCAGCTGGTCAACATGGTGCCTCGCCAACTCCAGTTCCACTTACTAAGTTGAATGCTCCCCTAAGCACCATCTTGAAAGCAGTTGGACAGACATTGCAGGGGGATTTGGAGGGGGCGCGATTTCTAGCATGGCCATAAAGCGTTATGTGGCGGCAGTACATTCCGTGCATGAGGCATACGAGGGCGAATGTGGGTTGAATCACTCTCCCATTATATTCACCCCTCAGGATTTTGCACATGTAATTCCTCATGACAACGACCCGATTGTAGTAACAATCAGGGTTAACAATTACATGACGAAAAAAGTGTTTTTAGATCAGGGATCTTCGGCGGACATCATTTATGGAGATGCCTTTGATCGCCTGAGGTTAAAGGAGTCAGACTTCAAACCATATAAAGGAACCCTGGTGGGATTTACAGGGGATCGTGTCAATGTGCGGGGATACGTGGAAATACCAACAACTTTTGGTGAAGGAGGGTTTGTCAAGAAATTTCAAGTGAAGTATCTAGTATTGGCGTGTAGAGCCAATTACAATGTACTTTTGGGGCGGGACACCCTTAACAAGTTATGCGCTGTAATTTCAACCGCTCATTTAACTGTCAAATACCCAGCCTGCAATGGGAAGGTCGAGGTCCTACGCGTAGATCAGAACGCAGCAAGAGAATGTTACCTAAGAAGTGTGGCGCTCTATGGGTGAAAGGCCGCCAAGGAAAGCCACCGTATCACAGAAATTTTTCCACAAGAAGGGTTTAGCTTAGACCCAAGGGATGATGCTGATGATTTCCGCCCACAACCTTTGGAAGAAATCAAATCGGCGCAAATCAATGATAGAGTTTTGAAGATTGGCAGAAGTTTAACAAAAGAGCAGGAGGAAAGGTTGATCACCCTTTTGGGCGATAATTTGGATCTCTTTGCGTGGGCAATTTATGATGTACCAGGGATTGACCCCAATGTGATCACTCATAAACTGGCCATACGGCCAGGGGCGACACCGGTCATCCAGCCAAGGTGAAGAATGAGTGATGAAAAGAACAAGGCAGTGCAAGTAGAAACTGAAAAATTAATCAAGGCTCAATTCATTCGAGAGGTACAGTACCCAACTTGGCTCGCCAATGTAGTGATGGTCAAGAAAGCCAATGGGAAGTGGAGAATGTGCACGGATTACACAGGTTTGAACAAAGTGTGTCCCAAAGATTCATATCCTCTTCCCAATGTTGATAAATTGGTGGATGGGGCTTCCGGAAATGAACTTTTAAGTCTCATGGATGCATACTCTGGGTATAATCAAATCATGATGCATCCCTCGGACGAGGAAAGTTCAGCATTCATGACTAATCAGGCGAATTATTGTTACAAAACCATGCCTTTTGGTTTGAAAAATGCGGGAGCTACATACCAACGTCTCATGGATAAAAAAATTTCAAGCCAAGTTGGCAGGAATATGGAGGTATATGTGGATGACATGATCGTTAAGTCCGCCAGGTCTAGTGACCATGGCGATGTTCTTAAGGAAGCATTTGCTCAACTAAGAAAATATCGAATGAAGCTAAATCCCGAGAAATGATCATTTGGGATTCAAGGGGGAAAGTTTCTGGGATTCATGTTAACATCAAGGGGGATAGAAGTAAATCCAGATAAAGGCAAGGCGATCTTGGAAATGAAAAGCCCAACAAGTGTCAAGGAAGTACAACGTTTAACAGGACGCATGGCGGGAGACAAAGCGGCTTCGTTCTTCACTTGTTTGAAAAAGAACTCGAAGTTTCAATGGACCGAGGCATGTGAACAAGCTTTTATCAAATTGAAAGAATCATTAGCAACGCTACCGGTACTATCCAAGCCCACGTCAGGCGTTCCTTTGACGCTCTACTTGGCGGTCACGGATAAAGCGGTCAGTACGGTGTTGCTTCAGGAAGAAGGGAAAAGGCAGAAGGTTGTATATTTTGTGAGTCATACTCTGCAAAGAGCTGAATTGCGATACCAAAAAATTGAAAAGACGGCCTTGGCAATTCTAAAAACAGCGAGGCGCCTTAGGCCATACTTCCAAAGTTTCCAAGTCAGAGTTAAAACTGATGTTCCCTTAAGGCAGGTACTCCAGAAACCCGATTTGTCAGGGCGGTTGGTCAGCTGGTCAGTCAAGTTGTCTGAATATGATATACAGTATGAGCCAAGGGGCCAAGTTACAATCCAAAGTTTGATTGACTTTGTGGCGGAATTAACACCCACAAAAGGCGAGAAAACTAAGGGAGAGTGGGTCCTGTCCGTTGATGGATCCTCCAACGACACGGGAAGCGGGGCAGGAATAACTATTGAAAGCCCGGATAAGATGGTCATCTAGCAATCTTTGAAATTCAAGTTTAAGGCGAGCAACAACCAATCAGAATACGAGGCACTAATCGCCGGATTGAGGCTTGCCATTGAATTAGGCGTCCAGAAATTATTCATTAAAGGCAACTCACAGCTGGTTGTTAAACAAGTAAAAGGCGAATATCAAGTGAAGGACCCACAACTTTCTAAATACCTGGAAGTGGTACATAGATTAATGATGGAGATAGAGAAAATCAGAATAGAACATGTTCCAAGAAGTCAAAATGAAAGGGCTGACGTGCTAGCAAAATTGGCCAGTACGGGGCGATTAGGCAACTATCAAACAGTCATCCAGGAAACCCTTCCTCGCCCCAGTATTGACTTGGTGGAGGTTAAGTTAAAAGCAGTGAAGTCAGTGATTGAAGGCGAGCCTTCATGGATGGAGCCAATCAAGGCTTTCCTCAAAAATCCCCCGAAGGATAATGATCTGAACACAAAAGAAAAGCGTAGGGAGGCAAGTTTTTACACACTGGTAGACGGTGAGCTATATCGACGGGGAATTATGTCTCCTATGCTCAAATGTGTTGACACAAGAGAAGCCTAGGGAATCATGGTGGAAGTTCACGAAGGAGTATGCTCTAGTCATATAGGTGGGCGATCATTGGCAGTAAAGGTATTGAGGGCAGGATTTTACTGGCCGACGATGAAAAATGATTGTCTGGAATACGTCAAGAAGTGTGAAAAATGTCAAGTTTTTTCTGACTTACAAAAAGCCCCGCCTGAAGAGTTAACAACCATGATGGCACCTTGGCCATTTGCTATGTGGGGGACTGACATTTTGGGACCATTCCTAGTAGCAAAGGCACAAATGAAGTATATCATTGTAGCGGTTGATTATTTCACTAAATGGATAGAAGCGGAAGCAGTGGCAACTATTACAGCCGCCAAAGTCAGGAATTTTCTGTGGCGAAGAATTGTGTGCAGGTTTGGGGTCCCCATGGCTTTGGTAATGGACAATGGGGCTCAATTCACAAGCAATGTCACCAGGGAATTTTGTGCGGAGATGGGAATTGAAATGCGATTTGCGTCAGTGGAACATCCACAGACCAATGGACAGGCAGAATCAGCCAACAAGGTTATTCTGAAGGGCTTAAAGAAAAAATTGGATGAGGCGAAAGGTCTTTGGGCGGAGGAGCTACCAGGCGTCCTATGGGCATATAACACGACTGAACAGACAAGCACGAAGGAAACCCCATATCGTCTAACTTATGGAACTGATGCCATGCTCCCTGTGGAAGTTGAAAACCAAAGTTGGTGAGTAACCCGGTTTAATGAGGACGACAATGGGGAGAGTTTGATAGCGAATCTAATCATGCTGCCTGCTGCCTGAGGAACAACGGGAGGCACACTTAAGGAATGAGGCGGGGAAGGTGAAGGTTGCAAGGAAATTCGCAACAAAAGTGGTTCCAAGAACTATGAGGGTAGGAGACTTGGTGCTTCGAAAGAATACTATACCCGACAAGCATAACAAACTTTCGCCCAATTGGGGCGGGCCTTACAGGATAATTGGTGATGTTGGAGGAGGAGCTTATAAATTGGAACAACTTAATGGTCAAAAGATTCCACGAACATGGAACGCCTCACATTTGAAGCAGTATTTTAGCTAAGGGGAACAACAAAAATGAATGAAGCCGCACTCTTTTTCCCTTTCTTTGGAAAGGTTTTTAATGAGGCGGCATATGTAAAGAATGAAGGGACAATTGCTCCCATGTATGGAAAGTAATGAAAAAAATCATTTCAAGAAATTGTTTATTTTTTGATTTATATTACGAATTTATGCGGCGCAAATCGTATCAGGGTATAAAATACCGCGAATAATCCTTTCGGAATAAGAAAGTATCGCCATATAGTATCAAAAGTCTTGGCAATTCTAGTGGCCACTAGAAACCAAGCCTCGTCGAAAAATCGGCTAAGGTATATAAACATAAACGTTAACAAAATTTAGTAAATAACAACTTCAAGGTAACAACATTTAAACTCAAAAGAACTTCATTAAAGATAAGAAAATGGCATGGCCCATACATGTCTTAAACAACAACAAACAAAAGGGCAAAGCAAATCTTGACTTAAACAAAATGAAACAACAAATAAATTTAAGCCAGGTTCTCATTGTTGGCGTTGTTGTCTTGGCTTGCGGCAGCTTGTGGGTCCTTCTCCCCTATCCCCATTCTTGTCCTCGCCATTACCATCTTCGTCATTCCCTTCCTCAGACTCACTTTCAGAATTGAACTGAGGAAGGAGGTCAATATCAACATCATCATCGCTGACCACCTGACCATCCTTGATCTCCTTCAAAAACCCGATACGGGAAAGGTCGAAGCCTGGTTCAACAACACTGATTTGCTCTTTAGCTTGGAGAAAGCCTTGAGCAAATTGAATGGATGCACGCCCTAGAATGGAAGCATTCAGGCGTTCATATTTCTTTTCCATCTTTTGGCACTTAGCCTGAACAGCAGTGTGTTTGACATTAATGGCTTCCTTCAAAGATTTAGTCTTTTGAAGGAGCAGGCCAGAAGTCGCCAAGTCTTCAGTTAACTTAGCACATTTCTCCACGGCAGACTTCAGGTGCTTGTTGGCGGTTTCAGCGTCGACCTTCGCTCGCTCATATGCAGCCTTATAGTCAGCCGCCTTCTTCTCAAGATGATTCTTGGCCGCATGCAAGTCCTTCACATAGTGAGCCATACCCGCCACGGTACTGGCGGCAGAAAGAGCATGGTGAATGACCATGGAAGCAATATTGGGGGGACCTTGACCAGAAATGTCTTTGTGGAGCCTGTTGTCAAAGGTTCGATTCATGAAGTCCAAGCCGTTGAAGTGAGGATCGGACAAGCTTAGCAAAGAGGGGAGAGCCTCGCCTCCAATGGCTGAACTAGAGCCAGCATGGCCAAATGGAGTTGGCGGGCGGTTAATCAGCATATTTGGATCTTCTCGGGGTGGCGGGACATTGTCATGTCCCTTCTTTTTCTCTACCGGTTTACCTTTGGAGGCTAAACCGGATGGATTGAGAGTCGTCTGGTGAAGAGGTTTACCACCAGCAGTTCTTTCAGTGGCGCCTGAAGTTTTTTGGCGCTTAGGATCCCTGAGGTTGTCAGAATCCGAAGTACCTTCGAATTTTTTCTTCTGCTCAGCACCTGCAGCTCTTTCCTCGCCGCCTCAGCAGATTGGGCGAGATACTCTTTCATCTTCAACGGGCTGGCGTCGACCTTGCCTTTACCCATCGTGGCTACACAGGAAAGTATCACAATTAGAAGTGAGGCATGAATAAAAAAGCAAGTTATGTGTGAAGATTATCAACTTACTAAAGAATTGATTTAAAGTGCCAGTTTTCTACGCCTCAATCAACTCATGACCAGAGACAACCGGCAATGAACGAAGATAGTCGGCGACCCCTCGCTCAGAATCGTCTAAGGCGTCATATGAAACAGAGATTTTTCAGCGAGGGTTTTTCGTCCAATAAAAGGGGAAGAGAGGATAATTGCTGGAATCTCGGAACAAATCCTTTATTCCAGGCGACTCAACAATTTTAAAGTATTTTTTCTGCCATACCTTGTAATGGCTCTTGAGGGCAGTAAACCGACTCATTTTCTTTCGGGCTAGAAGAGGGACCCACTTCACGGAAGTAGGTTTCTTAGTAACTGACTTATAGAAAAGAAAGAACAAAGGGTAGGTGGGCGTGAAGCTCAAATGTTCACATAGAATTTCGAAACAACGGATAAAATCCCAGGCGTTGGGCTGGAGTTGGCAAGGCGCCACATTCAGAAAGGATAGAACGTGACATATGAAAGGCGAAAAAGGAAGTTTAATGTTTAAATCGGTGAAAAAATAACCATAAACGAAGAAGAAGTCGAGCGATTCATCTGATGATTCTTTGCGTAAAAGAACACAATCATCCTCGTCGCATGGGAGAACGTTTAGCTGAAGGTCTTTGTTATGAGAAGTGGCTGGATTTACTTTCGTAAACCCTTGGGCAGATATTCGAAGCGAATTAATGCTCCCAATACTACCCCAGATGGAACGCCACATACACTTATCTTCAACCAAATGTACGTTTGTACGCCATTCGAGCGAAGATAAGTCCCCATTGGAGGAAAGCACAGAATCAACAGAGCCGGCTGGTCCGGAATCCTCATGAATGGAAGGCGAGGATTGGATTTCAATAACAGAGAGGGCAGAAATTTCCCCCTCTGTTGAAGGTGATGAAAGTTCTAAGGAGGAAACACTAACACTATGCAGTGACATGCTGGGTAGTTTCATGAAAGTTAAAGGAAGAAGATGAACAGTGTCAAGAAAGTGAAAGAAAATAAAATGAGAAGGAAGGATGTAAAGAACTCACCGGAGGAAGAAATGAGAGATTGGGTAAGGAGAACGTCGGCTAAAGGAGAACACCGCGCAATGACGACGGCCGGAGTAAACGAAGGTTCGCCGGAGTTCAAAGAGGAGAAAGTGAGAGAAGTTCAGAGAAGTTTCAGAGAGTAAAAAAGAGAGTTTCAGAAAGTAAAGGAATGAGAGGTTAAAAGGGGTTTTTATAGGGGAAAAGAGGAGAGAGAATGAATGAGATAGGTAGCGAAGAGTCGTGGGATTTGAAATTCAAAAAGTGTGAGGTGAAAAGGCATAACTCCTCGAGACGCACAAATGGAAACTACATTCATGGCAAATGATGACGAATCCCGGAAAACAAGGATTGTGTGTGTCAGTTGAAAAGACGTGATTCACGGTTATGACAATAGTGACATATCGCTATAAAAGTGGCGGAGTAACAACAAAACATGAAAGTGGAGTGGCGGAGTAACAACAAAACATAAAAGTGGCGACATATCAAGCGATTACGAAGAATGGCGATATAATAACAAAAGCAAAAGGGGGAGTAAAGAACAACCAACATTCACAAATAACTCCACCAAAAATCACTCAGTGAATAGTAAAGGCAAGCGACAAATAACGTATTGAAGACATTTCGACTCAACCTACCTGAGTCTCATGTCTTGGGGGCATGTGGGCTGGGCGGAGCATACAGACTTCCATGCCCGCCCAAAACAAGGAGTCAGCCATGCGAAAGAAGACATCAGCTGGAAGATTCTTCTGGATTTGTCTTATATGCATAGGGATTTGGGCCCTGGTTGTCAGGCCCAAATGTAGGAAAAATGACCAACCCTCTATAAAAGGGAAGGTCATCACCTTGTACTGCTGACTTTTGAACAATTAATGAGAATATTCCCTTTTTATTACATCTTTGCTATTTAGGTGCTTTGCTAGGGTTTGCTTTATATTCCTCTTCTGACGTAAGCTTACCTTAGGACAGAACAGGTTGTTTAAGGTTGTGCACATTGTTTAAGAACTCATTACTATTTGATAAATATTTTGATTGAAATACCCATATTTATAGTTTGTTATTGGGCTCGAATCCCTGCTCTCGCGAATAGAAAAAAACTCCTTAACCAGCCCCCTACTGCTTAGTGTGCTGACCGTGGGACGAGGGATTAGTCTCACGGTTGTCGGCTGTGGGGATACTTTGGTCAAGACTAAAAAAAAAATATTAAGGAGAGAGAAATGTTATTATTGGTTATGTGCATAATGAAAGTTGTGATTGGTGTAAATTGAAAGTGCTAGTTAAGAGATATTATATTAAATAGGGTATATAAGGAAGAAAGAGAAGAAAAAAATGCATTGAATTTGCAAAACAACTTGTATAAATTCTTTTTTTTTTTGAAAGTGGAATATAATACAAATTCTAAAACAACTTATGTTTTGGAAAGGAGGATTGGCGGCGGAAATGGAAATCATACTTAGGATAGACAGGAATATTGTGCCACATATTTTATTTTTTTATTAGATTCATTCCTAATAGGGACTGAATTCTTCTATTTAATATTGTACTAGTGTAGTGGCCCGTGCCATGCACGGGAGATTTTTCACAAAAAAATTAAAATTATTTTTGAACTAATTATGATATATTTATAATGCTTACTTAGCTTCTACCTGGGACATAGCTAATCAATATATATTTAACCATTTATTTTCAAACATCATATAAATATTACAGTTGCGAACAAAATATATTTCAGATCAGAACTTAGGTTATAACAAAATATCTTGAATACAGCATATGACAACCATCTCATATCTAAGAGTGCTAACATCTAAACATAAGTTTTATCATGTCAATTATATTCCAAAAATTAAATAGCTATCTCTTTCATCAGCCACCATTCAAATCACATTTGCAAAAAAATCAACAATTATATCACATCTTTTTGAAGAATGTTGCCAGCATATAAACATATCCCAATTCCAAGCCGTGAGCAACCATGTCCTAAACACAAAAATAACAGTATAATCAACACTCTAAATGATCAATAATATACATTATAACTTTGTAGTTTAAAAATATAGACTACTAACCAACTTGATGAATTTAATGCTTATTACATTCCTTCAAAATGATGAGAGGTCCTTGTGTGTAACAGGCTTTGTATTAGCTAGGAAATTGTGGCCTTCGTTAGCTTCCTTTTCCATGGTGCTTTTTGCATCTGATAGGAACTCCTATACCGGGTCTCTGACCATTCTATTCTATATTTGAATTTAAAAAAAAATAAAATAAAATAATGCATTATAATATAAAGAACAAATTAAAATTTCCAAGAATATAATATAATCAAGTTCATGAATATAATTTTTTTATGAAGTTCAAGAATATTTAGAAATATAGAAATTGGTGTTTACCTGATTAATCAATTATAGAGTATCAAAAACCTCATTGTACACAACATTTTTGGTCGATTTAGACATCTTTCCTTTTTCATCTAAGCTTAAAATCTTCAAACCCTTCTTTGTTTTTACTCTAGACACAGCCACATATAGTTGGCCATGTGTAAAAACTGGTTTAGGAAGAAAGAGACCAACATTCGATAAAGATTGCCCTTGGCTTTTATTTATGGTCATCGCAAAACATAGAGATATTGGAAATTGTCTCCTCTCGAACTTGAATGGAAATTCTGGATCAGAAGGAACTAAACTCATTCTGGGAATAAATACTTTATCACCAACATTTGTTCCTGTTATCACGGTGGCAGCAATAACATTTTTGCCCAATCTATTCACTATTAGCCTTGTACCATTACACAATCCTGATGATTGATCAATATTTCTCAATAGCATAATAGGTACCCCAGCTTTCAACTTCAAGCTATGATTAGGAACACCGGAACATTTAATATCATTTAAGAATTCAGTGGTAAACCATTCACTTCTTATCTCAGAATCTGCATCCGAAGGACATGACGAATCAGAACTAAGATACTCAGTTTCCTCACCTGGAATTGTTGAGAGTACAAACTCGTTAACCATATGCACAGCATCTAAAGTGGGGCACAATATTGCTCTTTCTTCAAAATATTTGAAGTTGTTCATATTATTGTTGATGTCAGGATAAGTATAATTAATCAATTCACGCAATGGGTCCTCGGACTCTAGAATAAGTAATTCTTCTGGAATTGTCACATCATATTCTCCATACTCATTACAATCACTGCACCCATCTCCAATATTAAGAATCCATTTAGCAAATTCTGTTGTCTCAGCCAAATCATCTGAACTTGATGAACTTGAGAGCCTCATATTCTTATTCAACTTTAGAACTTGGCAATGCTTCCAAATATCTGAGGAGTTGATAGTAGCAGATATAATGTCATGTCTGCTGCCCTTTTTAATAACCGGAAGTATTTGCCTGAAATCACCTCCTAGAACAACAACCTTACCTCCAAACGGCTTTCCAGCATTCCCTTTATCCTGGATCGACATCAAATCTCTAAGAGTGCGGTCAAGAGCCTCAAAACAATATCTATTCATCATAGGAGCTTCATCCCAAATAATCAAGCTTGCATGCTGTAAAAGTTTTGCCCGAAGACTTCCTTGCTTGATATTACACGTTGAATATTCATGAGCACCAATAGGTATACAAAATCTGGAATGAGCTGTCCTACCTCCAGGCAATAATAAAGAAGCAATACCACTTGATGCAACGTTAACAACAATTAGATGTTGGCTCCTCAATGCTGCAGACAGTGTATTCCAAACAAATGTTTTTCCAGTACCCCCATAACCATATAGGAAGAAGAATCCACCTGATTCGGAAAAAACTGCGTCCATAATCTGATTGTAGGCATTCCGTTGATCATCATTGAGAGAATTTAACAATGACATGTGCTTCTCTGCTTGCTCTGCTCTATTGTAGTTAAGTTCATCAGCAATAAATTTATTGTCAAATTGAAGCATCTCAGAAATGTCTGGGCAAGGAAAGCATTCAAAATCTTTAAGAGATCTTCCATTGTTTTGAAGCAACTTCTCTATTTCAATTAAAGTGAGGTTTTCAAGCTCCTCATCTTCAATTCGCAATTCTGTAATACATATAACACAGGAAATTGAATCATATTTTATAATTTTATTTACATACTAATAACCTAAATTATAATTTAAGTTTTAATATTAAATATCAACTTACTCATATACAAACTATAATATTTGAATAATAATTAGAAATACCTGGCATACCAAGACGACGTCTCCTTTCATAAAGAAGTCCATCAGATAGCAATTTCCATGTTGATTCCCAAACAATATACGGCTTGCTCAATGTGCTCATAAACAACATATGGGCAAATAGTTTCCTTAGCTGTTGACCAGAACCCAAATCACTTGTCTCCTTAATTGCATTTATATATTCTTTGTCATCTTTCAACAATCCCAAAGCATCACATGCATCTTGATAAGTGTTGTGTAACACACCGTCTACTGTTCTAATGCTTTCAAAACTGGTGCACCCCTTTTGCACAGTAAGGAGAATACGCAAATAAAAAAGCTCTCCACTTTGTGGGGGAATATATCTGAGACGTCCAATAGAGAAACCTTGTTGTCTTAAACGCCATTCCTTTTTCTTGGGGTCGTACACAAACATTGTAGGAAATTCAGCATAAGTTAAGTGACGTCCTTCCGGATGCTCTCTGTTAGCACTAAACCACGACGTGAACATGGTTTCTAACTCTTTATGTCGTGCCACAACTGCATCAATCCGTTCATGATCCATGAAAGTTACACTCTGCTCAGAAGGAAGATGAAAATTACATGTGTATACAGGAGGCCACCTTTCATGTATATCAAATTTAAAGGTTTTCCATATTGCTTCACATGGAGATAGATACCTGCAATCATAATAGTGTTTAATCTCATCCCTAACATTTTCTTTCTTTGAACTCTGATCAGTACCAGCTATCTCAACGGTTACTCTATCAGGACCTTTGTTAACATACTTGAAAAGGTACTTTATGGCATTTGATTTATTGCAGTATTCAACATTAATGTGAGCCTTATACCTCATGAGAAGTGTGGGATTGTACGGCACAACATATGTGTTGTCAATCTCAACATCCTTTTTTATAATGCTTATCCCATTATTTCTCCTTCTATACTTAGGAAAGCCATCATCATCAATTACTGTACGATTCTGAAACTTTTTTGGAAAACGCTTAGAACAAACACCATCTTTCATGCAAGGGGAGTACTTGTTGGCAGCACCACATGGCCCATGAATCATAAAATTTGATACCGCAGCATACAAATTCGGATATAGATCAGGATGAGGTAATTCAGCAGATATCACTCTGTCAATATCATCGGTTGTCTTCAACTTGGCTTCTCCTTTTAACCACAATAAAATATGAGCATGCGGCAAGCCTCGTTTCTGGAACTCAACAGTATACATTCCTATAGAAATATATCAAAAAAATAAGTTTGTTAGAGTTGTAACTGAAATTATATACATGAAATACGTTAAGCTAAATGATAAGACTATTAAAATTGATACATGCCTGCTTCAGCTTCTCCAAATAAATTATTTTTCTTCAAGTCAGTCAAAAACTGATCAAGCTTCATTTTGAAAACTCTAGACAATATATCAGGTCTTTCATCAGGTCGCTGACCTCTAACAGATAAAAAATTACGTATCTCATCCCAAGCAGTATTGCAAGTCATTGTGATAAATAAATCGGGATACCCAAACCTTTTACAAATAGCCATAGCATCTTGACAATTATTAAACATATACCTTGTACCACCTGTGAAAGAAGATGGTAAAATTATTCTTTGACCTGCGCTAGAGGGTTCAATGTCACCTCTATATATAGCATCTTCTAGACCACTAAGTATGTCTGATCTAAAACGATCTTGATTCCTCCTGTAATAAGTCATCCTTTGCGCCTCAATCATTGTGTAGCAGTCAACAATAAACTGCTGAAACAACCTTCCGGCACGCACAATATTTCCATATTCAGTTATTCGTTCCTGTAATCTGAAACAAATGAACTCTAGCATGCTTATTTTAAACCTTTTTCTGTCTGCATCGTTACTAAAGGCCTCACTCACAGGTATTTCATCTTGAAAACCATCCTCGCCATATGGAAATAGCATCGGGTATTGAAGGGGCAAAAATGATACATGATACTCAGGAATTCTAACCAGCTCACCAGATTGTTTTTTCACAATGATATCCCTTCCAGCCTCCAAATTCTCTATGTCTCCTACAATTAACCCTGCCACTTCATCAGACGTGGGCAAATTATATACCCTTGGATCCTTGTTTCTTCTACGAAACAACCTCAGATAAAAGTTTGAACCCTCATTATGGTTGGCAAAGTCTCTAACTCTCCTAAACAATTTTGCTACCGGATTATGAATATCAATCATCTCTGTTAAGTCTTTAACCAGTGAAGGATCCAACACATTTCTGCGTTCATCAGACCTGTTAAAAAATATAAGTAAGATGGTGTTCGCTAAGAATAATAGAAGAATTGAAATACAGAGAAATAACTAAAAATTACCGAAAGTGCCGCATTCTATTGTCAGTTTCATTCTGAGTGTCATATATGTAAAGCTGGGCAAACTTCGGAGGGGCTCCTTCAGGAGGAATCAAACTTCCCATTCTATGGTAGTTCTGCCCATTAAGAATGAAATTTGGAGGACCATTGCCATCATTCAATCCAGTCTGAATTTTGCCCCCTAGTGAAGTGAAAGAGAACAAAGAATTGTATGCCCTGATATTTTCTTTGAAGTTCTTAGATCGTGGGTCAACACCACTTATTAAATTCAGAAGCAATGTAGGAGGCTTAAGCAATATTGGCAAATCAACCTTCCCTCTCATGCAACATATAGAAAATTCCGGATTCAATGGCTGTCTTGATTTCTCTGATCTCTCTTCATACCACATAATAGAGTTGCAGTAACCACATGTATAAGTGGCATCACCAAAGTCCAACAATTCTGCTAAATAGAAAACACATCAATTTTATAATTTAAATATGGTAAGAAATTAAGTAAACAATTAATGTATTTAAGCATACATGTTTCATTTCGTAAGTCATCATGAATTAGTCCTAAAGAATACACATTATACCTTCAACTTCTGCCGATGCATACATTTGTGACACAAATGGTGAAAGATGATGTGATGAGCCTCTTCCATCTGCATGGTTAACTAACCAAGTAGAATCCAAGAAAAATTACATCAAATATAAAAACTATATAAAATGTTACATATTTAAACGAACTATGATAATATAAGTATCCTCTGAAGTCCTTTACCTTCAAACTCCACAGATTCTTCATTTGTATGATGCTGGCCTCCTCTATCACTATCAAAATCAGGTTGATGCCTGGATATGGATTCAAGCACAGATAATGGTTGTGATATATTCTTCCCTCTACGACACTTATTCACTGTCCGCTTGCCACTTGATGTAGATGTCTTTCCAAATGTACCATCAGATAATTCACCTTCAATTATTCATGCAATATATTAATTACCTTAATATTAAATTCGTATATCAATATAATAAAACATCATTACATTATAAATAGTACATGTAACAGTACCTATCATAGAATAGCCAGGCTCAATAGCTCCAATATGATGTGTGGTTGCAGACAGTTGAGTAACCTCTGAAGATGGCGTGTTATACTCTGTAAAAAAAAAAGAATGTGATATTAGATCATTAATTCAACAACACATCTTATTTCAAAACTTTGAAGTGAATTGCTTCAATACCTGGATTCAGGGAATATAATGGAATCTGATTAGAACTTTGATGAGTAATCTTTCTGCCACTTAGATGCAACTCAAGTGCAGGGTTAAATGCAGTTTTTAATTTAGCCTTCCCTTTCATTTTCTGTTGGCCAGATTTGACATCTATAAAATTAAGAAAAAATAAATTAAAGTCTACTTAAAAAATTGTTGGCAAGTTATTTTTATAAAAGACATACCATGACAACTTATGCTGTTGAGCCTTCGAGTTTCTCTTCTAGCTTCAAGTCTACTCATGCGTGCTTGTTTAGCTAATAATATGTAATGAGACAACAAAATTGAGAGTTAACAAATCTTTTACTTTAAAATATGAGAATATAAAACTCCTATATACAACAAAATGAAATTACATGTTACCTTCTGGTAATGGTATAGATAAAATTGTTGAAGGAGTATCAGTAATGGTATTATTATATTTGCTTTGGGTAACAACTTCTGGTTGACATGATAATTGTGCACTACCCATCACATTAGGGATCATTTGATTTTCTGTATAAAATAGTAATTCTATTAATAATGTCCAATACACAAAAAAAATAGAAATTCATTATTAAATACCCTTATCTTGGTTACTAATCGACTTCTTTCCTTTAAGATCTTTCATTCTTCTCTTTCGGTTATCCCCATATGAGTTAGATGATTGTCCCATAATTCCTAGGACATATAAACAGTAGTAAAAAAAAATTTAATCAGAAGAATGAACATGCATAGCTACTACAACTAAAAGAGAGAATTCACTCATTCTAAGTTAGAAAAAAGAAGCCGAGAAATATTCAACGCAATCTAAAATAAAAAGTTTCAAACCACTTAATCCATTGTTACTCACTTCATATAGTTTGTTCCCAAGTGGTTGACTTTAATATAATGTCAATTTTCTTTCTAAAAACAGAAACATATGGGAAAAAGAAGTTTGAAACCAAATAATGCTACTTTTAATTTCTTTGTTAGGAGATATTTTCAAGCAAGGCATAGTGTGGATGAAAAAAAATAAAAGCTTAGTAACACATGCACATTATACCTGAAACAAAGCCTGTCATACAATTTGGACTGCTGAAAAAAGCTCTTTCAGATAAAAGAGATGTAGGAGTGGTGAACTCATGTCCATCAATAGATCTGTCTTGGATGTTAACTGGAAAAAAAATCACATTTTTCATATTCCATAGGAAAAAGTACACCAATGCATCTCACTTTAATTAGATTGAAACAAAGATTAAAATTCAGAATTTGGAGGTGGCTGAGAAATAAAATGAGGGGATTCATATATATTCCTACTTTGAATGGGTGAACAATGCTAAAATATGTTTAGAAGGGCTGTCATAAATGCTGAATTAAATCTCTGCTATCAGTGAAAAAATCTCTGCTATCAGTGTCTCTATTGTTTGAAATCTTGTTTGAATTTAGATATGAACAGAAGCATGACAAAGGAAGTGGACAATTTATTAGATGAAGGCAACATGATGTGGGTTTGCTAGAAGGGAACGTGAACAACTGCTGGATTATGGAACAATAAAGAAAATTGTGTACTAAATCCATTTGATTTAATCCTTCACATTCATGTTCTGCTAGATTTCTCCTAAATCACTTTCTAATTGTATTAACCTTTCTATTCTAACTATCTACCCCTTATTCACCCCATTAATCCAATTTGGCTTTCCAGAAGAAGAAAAAAAGAACAAAAATTTATTATTTCATATAAAATAGTAAAAACCCTAGACATTTATTTTAACATTATACCTTGGATCAACGGAGACAGTGCAATTCTCCTCATACTGCAACCTTGATTCCTTTCTTCTAAACTTTGGTTGAGACTTTCAACCTGGTAAGTAGTGTGCTTATCTTTTTGCCTCTTCATTGCAAGAGGTTTAATATTCTCTATTTCAAAAATACAAAATTGAAACAAACCAATGATTAACCAAAGAAATATTAAACCACTTAAAAAAATTAATAAATCACTTCATCTTACCTTTTCCATAAGGTTCTATCATAATAGGATTTTTCATAGAAAGAGTCACTTGGGTCAAATTCTGTGATTCATTTGTCTGAGTGTTAGTATTTTTTCCTGAACTTGAACCTGATAAAGGAATTCCATCATCAGTGTCTAAATCAAGTTAAAAATAATCATAAATCAGTTAAATAGACAAAACCAAAAAATAATCAAACAATTTGATCTGTCTCTGGTGAGAGTAAAGTGAGGTGTTTGACTTGTATAAGTATAGATCAGAGTTTAAGGGTGATGTGGGGTGGGTTTCAAGGTGCTTAGTTAGCTGTACTTGTTCTGTTTGAAACGATCCTTCCCTGGACTCGTTGTAGTTTTCAATTTTTTCCCTCCCCCTCCTTCTCTTTGTATATTTACTTTGGTTTTGAAGTACACCTAGACCTAGTACTTCCTTAATACATTTGGGTTAGCAAAAAAAAAAAGAGGAGAAAGAATTCATAGAAACACAAAAATTACATGTGTTTGAGTTTTGATTCCACTTTCTCTTGGCTTGAATTGCTGCCAACCTTACTCTGCGATTTTCCCTTGCAGAGGAAGCATCCATATCTGGAGAATACAGAGCAAAATTCCAAGATTGTCAACATGCAACTAATGATTAACCAAAGTAACATAAAACCACTTAAAAAAATTAATAAATTTTCTTGTGTTGGCGGTTGTGACTGCAAAACAGATTTGTCTATTCATATTTTTTATTGTTCACAGTTAGTTTGTTTCTCTTGATGTACTGGTTTGGAGTACACCTAATACTCCTATTCTAATATTTATTACCTTTTGTTGATAAAAAACAAAAACTTCAACATACCTTTTCCATAAGGTTCTATCATAATAGGATTTTTCATAGAGAGAGTCACTTGCGTCAAATTCTGTGATTCATTTGTCTGAGTGTTAGTATTTTTTCCTGAACTTGAACCTGATAAAGGAATTCCATCATCAGTGTGTGCATCAAGTTAAAAATGTTCATAAATCAGTTAAATAGATAAAAACAAAAAATAATCAAACAATAGATACTATTAAAAGAGAGGAATAATTTACAGAAACACAAAAATTACATGGGTTTGAGTTTTGATTCCATTTTCTCTTGGCTTGAATTGATGCCAACCTTACTCTGCGATTTTCCCTTGCAGAGGAAGCATCCATAGCTGGAGAATACAGAGCAAAGAGATTCAAAGATTGTGAACATGCAATGGTGAATTTGTGTATTTCTGGGTAATTAGATAGAGAAATAAAATTCAAAATATTTAATACTTTTTTGAGCTGCAGCAATAAAAGACAAAACCCACTATCTAGATTATGATAACCTATTTAGTCTACTCTAACCTATTTCTTTAAAGTAAAAACTCTGCTAATTGAGTAAAATAGGGGCAAACAACCTATATAGTATGCCATCCCATCCCAATGAGCAAAAAAAGAAAAAAACTCATATATAATAATTTGTGATATTGATTTTATCTAATTATAAACAATAATGAAAATCCAATAAATAAGATTTGTATTTTTGTCAAAACGTAGCTTTTTATATACCTTATTTTTTTGGTGGGTGATTGGAAAAAATATATTTTTTATTTATATAGGAAAGGGAAGACCAAATTTAAATAATAAATTAAGTTAGGACTATATCTTCTTCAAATAAAAGCTATCTACCATTAATCAGATTATATATGGAAGACCAAATTTAAATATAGCTGTCTCGTGATGTGGCTCCAGGGGATGTTGGTTTGGTTTACCCAATTTGAATTTTCTGTTATCTTGCTGTCACTTCATTTGGCCAAGACTTCTATTTCTGTTTTATCTTGTTATGTTTTTCATCTGAAGTATAGGTGCGCCCAGGGACACCGCTTGCTTGTTCCTATCTTTTATTTGAATAAAATTTTACTTTCAATATATTACTTTCAATATATATATATATATATATTTAAACTATCATAATTTTTGTATGCATCCGGATTACTGGCACCTGAATAGATTGATTCTTAAGAGGGTGGACAGGTTTTATCTTTAATGGAAGACCCATTTTAGGGAGGACTGTTGATGGCGATCTTGTTTGGATTATGGAAGGGTGGGAACTGGTTTTTCCACTTGGACATTGTGTTGAATTTCTAAGCTTTTTTTGGCTTCTGATAGCCTTTTCTTAGTTTGTGCTCTTTGGGATCGTCTTCTTAAGTTTAAAGTTCTAAATTTTTTTAAAAAATAACATTAGTGATGAAAATAAAAAGTTGTCTATAATTTTTATATATATATATATTTATATTTAATCCAGTTGTGGTAATTCAATAAATAAATAAAATCAGTTTTGCTAAATTCAATTTTTAGCCCCTTAGGTGGTTTCTTTCATATTTTATTAAATTAATTTTTTTTTTGAAAAGCAATGATCAGAATCTATGTTAATTTTTAAACAATCTCCAACAAAAAAAACTTAATGTGTTTTGACATCTCTAAATCATTTTTTTTGAAATTTGAAAAACAAACCAAAGATATCTTAAAAAACTTTTTTTTTGAAAGAGATATCTTAAACAAAATTAGTCTGTTATGGTAAGATTTTTTTTTAATATGCTTCTGTATTATCCAATTAAGAAATCGAAATTTTGAAAACAATGATCATATTTTCATTGGGTTAGTAGCATCAAAAAATTATCAAGTACTAAATTAATGTAATCTTTTAAGATGAAGATAAATAAAATTTGATATAGATAAGAACTTTTCCAATGGCTAAATAGATTAAACCTGATTCATCCATACATCTCATTGAAAAGTCTGAAGAACACCAACACTTTAAGGTAACCAAAATAAAACAGACGGCAAACATAACTTCCTCATAGAACAAACACAGACTACTTATACATAGTCATAGACACCAACAACATCAACAAACTATCACATATTATAGGAAAACATCCATCCAAGCAATTAGGTTCAGAAAACAGCCCTAAAATATCTTCCAGCCCATCGCCCCTCCACCTTTATAACCCGAATCTGTGCATTTGAAAACTTGAAGACCAAAACATCACCAGCTTGGAACTTGTGGATCTCACAGAATCTCCTCCATCCACTCCCTATCTTTGCACATGGATGCTGTGAAGATGCAATTATATTGCACTGAACCTCATCACCTAAAGGTCCCTTAAGCGTCCATGGAGCCGACCCACAGGTGCGGAGATAAGTAGAGGCGTGCACGGGCAGATTCTGCATGCAAAAACAAAATTAAAACTGGTGAATATGTAGCGGAATTTTTTTATGATAAACAATATTTAAATCTCAATTAAAACCAAACCATCTGAGGTCCAGTAGCTTGATAGTCTGTTAAATGTTGGGTAAATGAACATTCAACTGAAAATGCAGCAGCGAATTGAGGCATGGGTTGAGGACCAGAGACTTGAGGGGCAGGCAGATCTGGTTCAAGAAATTGAAAAGCTTGTGGAGCTGGTAAAGCTGGACCGACAATTGGATCGGGCTGATCAGAAGCCGGTGAAACTTGAACAACAACTCGATGGTAGTCAATCTCACCTCTGCCAATGCCATAAACATTGATGTCAAAGAATGAACCGCCAACATATTTGAGCAGAGCCCACATATCACCATGCACACCATAGAAATTTCGAAGATCAGCCCACCCCTCAGTCAGAACTGCCTTGTTTTGGTCTCTAACATAACGAACACGATGCACATTTTGGCGGGGATCAATCAAATGCCAGTAATCACGCAGCTCATAATTGTGCTTCTTAGCAAAATCTGGATAAATTTCTGTTTCAACCTATTAACATGTAAAAAAATGAATTAGGAAAAATGCAAAGAGGATTGAAGTAAGCTCTACAATATACAAACTGTGGTCACAGATACCTCATATGGATGGCTAGTTACTATCACCCATCCTTTATAGAAACTGAGGGGACGACGGATCAGGCGGTCCATGAGCAGAAGATGAAAGAACAAAATGCATAAAGTATTGGAGAGGCCAAGATTCTTTTGGTTTGGAACTCAATATGGAAATCACACATACACCAACTTACATATATATATATATAGTGCCATGAAGGGGTTGGGTGTGATTTAATAACCACCCAACTACCATTTCTAACACATTTAGGAGATTAAACAAAAAATTAAATGGTGTGCAGCAAAGTTGTCTCACGCATGCCATAGATCATAGAGTAGCTTAGTGAGCTTATTTCTTCTAGATAATTAATAAGAGAATAATATAATTAATTTCAAATGAGTTGCATCGATCCCAAGATATGCAAAACATAAGTGTGGGAAGAAGAATGCTGCAATAAGGTAAGAGTATCTGACAAAAATTATATCTGGACTGCATCGCACACTTACTTGCCTCATGAAAGCAAATCTGAATGGGATAAATTCACAATGGGATATCAGGTTTTTTCTAAATATACAGATAACACGTATAGTAAGAACGTATTTAAATTATGATATTACTTTTTTTTTATACCAAAAGCATAGTGGTCTAGAAAGGGATTGAGCTGGTAGCTAAATTTGAGTCGGTATTGAAACACCACCAATTTATCTTTCCGCTGAATTAGAACATATAGCTAGCAAACTGTTATCCAAACATGCTCTACAACAACTGATTCAACATTCATTTTTAAGGTCTAAAGTGCAATATGGAACAACATAATGAATTCAATAACACACATATCACATCTATTGTGATTTTAAGTTTAAGTGATCTACTTCTGTTTTCTTTTAGCTATATGTAGTTTAGTGTTATGCATTATTCTTTTGCTGATATTGTACTTACTGCGAATATCAATTGGTGAGTCCGTTTTTCATGAAAGTAGGTCACAAAATTAAAGACTTTTACTGTAATCACATTTTCAAACCAATAAAATAAACTAACTTAATTAGTAGACAACTAAAAGAAAACACAGCACATAGAATAAAATAAAAAGATGTGTCAAAATAGCTTTTTTTTTCTTCCTCCTTGACTATTCACACACCATTTCTTGGTAGTCCATTGATGATAAGCTTAGTTACTAAAATTATGAAAGACACGTTTATTTTTCTAGAAATGATAACCATTAATTGAAAAAACCATTCCAAGGGAACAACCCCTCCCTTGTGAGGCAGAAAACACTTCAACAAAACAACAATGCAAATAGAAAGTAATACTAATTTTAGATAGAAAGACAACAGACATGACAAAAGAGAAAAACACCAACTTCTAATGTGGCATGAATACAAAAGCCTTTCTCAAACATGACAGCCCCAAGTTGCAAAATGAATCCTTATACTAAGGATTGTACTACTTACTTCCAACTATGCATATGGATTAACTTTCCCAATGTGAATCACAGTTGGATCCCTCTTGTCTATCCCCATATAAACCATATCCCCCACAGTCAGTCCACTTTCTTGAATAAACTCAATCCATCCTCCTTTGAAATGGCCTTCGTTAAACCTTGTAGTGTGCCAATACAGGGTGCAAAAGTACCTCCTACCAAATTCATCCCTCAACACACAACGATTTGGCTTCATAGGCAGCATAGCAAACCTGATCAAAGCTGCAGGAAGAACCTAAAAATAACATGGAAAGATCTCAATTAACTTATCCATAAAGGTAGTATAGAATGAAAAAAAAAATCAATTAGAATGGTGCTTGATAAAATGTACCTTCTTATTGCTGACCACATGAGATTTTTTCAGTGTAAAATAAAACTCTTTATAAAATTCCTCATTAAGCTCGTCAGCATCACTGTCATATTGAACTGGTATATAATTTGCATCAACCCAGCCAATCTCACGAAAGATAGGTGGCGAAAAGTAGTTAACCTCCCTATATTCCCTATCCATGATCTTAACATGAAACTCAGATTGACCCAAATAGTAGACATCCAACCATCCACCATGAAGCAAATTGTATTGAATCCTCAGGTCAGAAATACCCGCAGTGAACATGTAAACATCAGCATTCTTTTGCATCCAAACATTAAACATAGATCCACCAGCATCAATCAACGTAATAGTCTCAGTAACCATGTCGCCATATTCACTGACAAACATAGGAGGCAACTGAGTGTATTCCTGCATTGCATCCAGAGAAAAAACAACATCACGTATGCTATAAAAATTGTGGAAAATATTTTAAAAGCACAAAGCATAGGACTTAGTACCAGTTGAGGATCAATGTACAGGAAAAAACCCCTGTAGCGAATAGCAGCATTGTCATTGTTATCCATGGTACAAAACAAACCCTGAAAGCAATGAATTCTCATTATTTTTATGAGAGATATAATATTATGCATAAAAATAAATAACATAAAAAGTTGAAAAAATTATTGAATTTATAGATCAACTTACAGAATTAATCAAAAAGGGATAAAAACACTCATACAGTCATAACAGTGTTCACTATCTAGTTATCTCAGAGTAGTAAAAATAATAAAATAATTAGTATAGTAATATCTTATGTATTGACAAAGAAAGCAAACGAATACATACTTCACTATTTGTAACCAAAACATTCATTCATGCTGAAAACAGATTTAAAAAACCAAAAGAAAGACTATTTGAAGAAGACACTAATAGTTCAAGAAGTAGTCAAATAAGTAAGAAAAAACAAAACTATGGATTTTAGACTATGAGTATTGCAGTACGTGAGATTGAAGGCAAACACTTAGTATCTTTCAGCTTGCTTGTTGATGTGTTGAAAAGAAAAAACACATTCAGTCTTATATATATGTGCAAGGGCAATTGGATAGCCTTTTCACTAAATGAATATTGTTGGAAAAAATAACTTTTTCACTAAGATGGTTTTCAGATGAAGAGTTACACGTTAAAACCTACTCTAGTTTAGGATTAATAATAACACTGAAACATAATTATGCGTAAAAAACAAAGGATAAAAAAAACAAAATAGAAGAATGACGGCCCATAAGAGTTGGCAGCTAATCATCATGTCATGTGATAGTATATAATGTATAAAATTTGCAGCAGTATTCTAATTTTTTTTTTTTGGTCAATACAGTATTCTAATTTTTAAAGAAGGTGATTGTCCTTTGAAGAAAATTACAACTAATATGCCTTAATTATAGGTTCCAATGGAAGAGATTTAGATCCCTTAACTATATGGTTCTAGGTTGAATTCTAGAATTTATCTTGATTTACTTTTATTTAACTAATTTTCTTTTTTCGATAGAAAAATTATATTAATGAGGATAATGTTATCAAAAATATACATGTCTCTTAAAAAGGGATAAAAAATCAACAACCCAGCTTAACAAAGACTAACCCCAAAGCCAAACAAGGAGGAAAAGAGGAAACCTCCACAAACCAATAAAACAAAACCCCGAAGCACCCACCACCACCCCTCAAAACCCCAAAGACCAAAACCCCAACCACGACGCCCTCACACCTACCCTAAGAAGGTCTCTGAGCATTAATCTAGGAGAACAATAAGTCACTTAATTTCAATTATCCATAGACGATAATATCTACGAGCATTAATCAAGGAAGCAATCTAAAAGAAGGCGGCAGAACCACAGCAATTATATTTCATGTGTAAGCGTTTCCCCATATGCAAGGCACTCCGCGTCCTAGTCAAAACTCCATTAGGCTCCGACAGCTCCATCGGTAGCCCCATCAACTCTCTTCCGGTCGGCTCCACAACATCTTCCTCCATTGATTTAGTCCCCCGCAGCAATCAACGAGACCAATCTTCTTTCTACATTTATCAGTTTTCTTAGGTCTTCCCCTAAGCCTAAGGTTTTCACTTGATATCGGGGTAGAGAAACGCATAAAGCTTCCTCTATATGAGAGGCAAAGAGCCCCTCCGCAAACCCATGATCATGAGAAGCCCTCGGGGAATCATAAAGTGGAACAACCAGAACATCAGCATCATAAGAACGCTCCAAGAAATTGCAGCCAACACCAGAAATCTCTGAAAAATCAAACATATACTAATTAAATCAACCACACATTGATGAATTTATTTTATGAAAAATATATTTTGGGAGAATACTCTAACTCACAAAAAATAATAACAATTTAAGGACCGTCAAATAAATACCTTTAAAACATGGTTTTGTCGGGTGTGTTTAGAAAACGGTTAGGTTCAATCTAAAAGTGCCAAAAAAACACATTCAACTTTAAGTCACCAAATTATTACACTTTTAATGCTTTGGAATCACGCAACGGAAGACAAAGAACATTCAACTCAAATTCAAATATGCATCAAGAAAATTATGATTCACAAGTTAAAATGACTTCTTTGTAAGTAAATTTTAAGACGTTGTAAATAACACGTGCTAAATGCTACTCCCTTCGTTCCTTTTTAAGTGTCGTTTAAGCATAAAGCTCTCCAACCAAGATAGTGGGTTTTTAGAGTTTTTTCCCATTCTACCCTCTCACATCCCAATCATAAAATCATAAAGCTCTCCAACCAAGATAGTAGATTGTAAGTTTTTTTCCACTCTCTCATATCATTAAACCATTAACCACTCTCACTTAATCATAAAGTCATAAAGTTCTTCATAGTTATTGAGAAAGGAGAATTTTATGGAAAATGTAAGGTAGAGTTATTGAAAAAGCAAGGGTATAATTGACAAATTGTAACCCTAAAACACTAAAATGACAGTTAAGTAGGAACAAAAAAATTCTTCTAAAACAACACTTAAAAAGGAACGGAGGAGTCATAGTTAAGACGTGGTATCGAGTATGCCTAGATGTCAGGTGATGACACTATGGAAGCGGTAACATTGGTGGACAATGTTAGATTGTTGTGATGATAATAATGGATGGTGTTTGGAGTTGGTAGCTGCCAAAGATACCAGGTAATGGTGACCATGGAGAGTAAGTGGCAGTGAAAATTGTGAAGGGAGTATGAAATTCTAGTAGGTGCAAAATGGCGATGGAAGGTGTTGTAGTAGCAACAATATGCAGAGTGCCAAGTACTGGCGAAGCCATGGAGCATAGGGATAGAAATAGTTAAAGCCGCTTATAAGGGTTTATGTGCTAGCTTACATCAAACTCATAGATAAATAAGATTAGGCTTAATTGCACTTTTGGTCCCCCAACTATTGCCTTTCTGCGAAAATCGTCCCCAAACTTCAAAATTAGCAAAAAACGTCATCCAACTATACATGTTGTTGCACTTTTGGTCTGTCGTTTGCCTTCCGTGAGAAAACTAATGTGAGAAGCTGATGTAGCTCCCTCACACGCGCCTCACGTGACTTTCTTCAGAGAGCTTGATGACTGGATAAGTCACATGCTTCTCACGTAACTCTGAAAGGCTCCAACGGCCATCTCCCTCCTCCATCGTCTTCTTCACCATGGAACCCTTTTAGAGTCGCGTGAGAAGCATGTGACTTGTCCAGTCATCAAGCTCTCTGAAGAAAGTCACGTGAGACACGTGTGAGGGAGCCACATCAGCTTCTCACATTAGTTTTCTCACGAAAGGCAAACGGCAGACCAAAAGTGCAACAACATGTATAGTTGGAGGACTTTTTTTGCTAATTTTAAAGTTTGAGGACGATTTTCGCAGGAAGGCAATAGTTGGGGGACCAAAAGTGCAATTAAGCCATAAGACTATTTACTAAAAAGATCATGTTGCAATATTTTTTATACCATTGGCATAAAAAAAAAACCATCAAACAAGACCTACATTATAGAAAGAAAGAAAAAAAGTGTCCATGTAACCCAAAGTCAGCATAGGTCATAATCTATCCAATGCATCATAGAAGACTTGAACCTCATCAGATGAATGAGGACCAAGCTTCCCTAGGAAATCTGCGTACACATTTCCTTCACGATGAGTATGAGTAAGAGAGACAACCCGATTTTCTTGATCAAAGCATGAATATGACTTATAATCCAAAAATGATGGTGAGAAGTGGACAGACGGCTATGCACAAGCTCTATAACAGAAGTAAAATATGTGAATACATCAACATGCCTTATCCTTGCGAGCATCTTTCATTGTTGTCACCTAGCGCAGTCCATAATCACAACCGTTGTTAGCCACCCTTAATCACTATCACCATCATTGACACGCTTTACCATCACAACTCGGCATCCTCCACCGTTGCCACCACCATCGAGATCTCTCGATCACTATCATCATTGCAGGACACCCTCCACCACCACTACAGATTAACACCCTTTCATTGCCATGCATTGAACACCCTCTACTACCATTACCTAAGACCCTCTATTAGAGCTTTGACGCCATGATACAATAATTCATTCATTTGCCTATAATTTACATCATATTGTACTACTGTCTGTTGCGCATCAAACATTAAATTGGATAAAATATTATTATACTTTTATCTTATCCATCTAACTTTCTTATCCTATTCCTATTATAACACAGATGGACAACTTGAATTCATGAAAAATAATAGCTATGAGACCAAGGTTGATAAAGAACTAATGCATTTTCACAAGGTCTATGTATCATTTGACAGCGACAACTTCCATTCCATCTCTTTCCTTCGTCTCCATTTACCTAGACCAAAACATCTTGCTAAATTTTGTAATTATTTTTAATATATTACTCAGTAATTCTGCAAATATCTTTCATCGGAGTTATTTACCCTTCATGTTCACAATGGCATGGGAGCTACTGCCTACTGATTCAGCTCTCATTAAAAGAAGCCAAAGTTATACAGCAACCCAGTGCAAACGTTTCAACGAGTTTAGACTCAAATCATTAGAAACATACGAAATATACCTGTATCTAACTGAGAGGAGAGGAACACAACACGGTTACTAAAGGTTAAAAGAATGGGTAGTAATTAAACTATAGAAGACGATAATTAAGTAAATGTTGCACAATAATACTGAAGAGAAAACTGAAAAATCCCAAAAGATGTATGGCTGAATACAAGATCAGTAACTTATATCCCACAAGGAGCCAACTCGCCTGCGAATTATCAAACTTCATGGATGTCCTCCAAGAAGCTACAGATATCCTGGTCATTTGAAACTCCACACAATCCACTGAGTTCATTCTTTTCAGGCAAGGATCGAACTTAGCAGAATTCAATCAACTAAGTAGTCAATAATTCCGTCCCTTATATTGCGTCTCCTGTAAAAACAGATCAGAAAGATTGAGATCCCAAAATATTGAACACAGAAGTTCAGCCAGAGGCATATTAATGGTAGCTAAGACTTTTCAAATTCAGATAAGATGCATATATGAAGAAAAGCCCTGGTCCATGATTTTACAAGGAAGAAGATCCAACATCCATGATACATCAGCATATATCAATGAATATATTGAGATAGCTAATTTTATCATGACCTTATCATAATGCTGAGGACAGCAAAACTGAGATACGTAGAATTAAAGCACACTCATGTATTGAAGCATGAGGAAAACGGAGAATAATTTTAACTAAAATGAATAAAACATGTCAGTCCTTACAGGTTGGTAATTCGGCATGTAGAAAACTTGCCTAGGATGACCAACAAGCTGTCCATACTGCAATGAGATTAATAATATGAAGTAATTATTCTGAAATATCAATATTCACAAAGAAGTCACCAGGGAAAAACCAAAGTTAAATCCACCTGTTGTCCATTCGGATGAAAATATGGTTGGGATGGCATTTGTGCTACCTGTGGATTATATATGATAGGTTGTTGCCCTGCAAAAGTAGTTCCAACCTGCACACCAAATCCAACATAATCAAGATTGCAAAGAGAATAAAGTCAGAGGTAATGGCGACTTTGAGATATCGCTAAAAGTTCTATATAGTCTCCTACAGAGTGACCAGGTCAATTTGGCACTTAATCATAAAGTTTTAATCCTATGATGCAGCTAAGCCATTCAATAGTTATGTAGTTATATTCTCTACATTTCATAAGAAATACAGGTGTCCTACAAAAAAATGACAACACACCTAAAAATGGAAGGAGCTAGTGAACTTTCACATGCCACTCCCTATTCCGTACCAATCTGAACATGCATTAGAATATGGGACAGAGGATACTAGCATGACACATCCAAGTAAATTATGGCAATCATCAAATGAAAGATATGGCAATACTCATCTCTTATAATAGAATAGAAGACCATGGATCAAACATGTTGAGATATGTAGATAAAATAAATAGGGAATAAATATATTTAGTATATTTTATCTTTTATTAGGATAGATCTTTTCCTTATTTAGCTATCCCTAAACTCTTGTATATATATATGTACTCAGCTTCATGGAATAATCAATCAGAATATTTCATTCAAGTTGGTACCAGAGCTTTCTGATTCAAGTCTCCCTCTGGTTTACTAGTTTAGTTTAGGGTTTCAGCCATCGTAGGCTAACCCTTATTTTTACCACTTAGAATTCCGGAAGCAACCACCGGCCGCCACCACTGCTGTTGGCTGCTGCTACCATAGTCCGCTGCTGCCACCACTGTGTCGTGATCAGCCGCCACCGCCAGCCGCTGCCGTCGCCGCCGGTCGCCGCTGACAATTTTTCTGGGTTTGCTTGTTTTTATTCCAGGATTCCTCTTCTGTGGTTCGTTTCTGTGTTTGAGGTCTCTTGTTTCTGTTTTTTGGCCTGTTCCAGTCAGTGAGCCTTTCGTTTGAAGTGTGTTTGGATTTGTTTGGTTGCGGTTGTTTTCCCTGTCTCTGTTTGTTCTTTTTCTTCATGGAGGATTTGCTGAAGGATAAGTCTCCCAAGGGTGAGAAGAAGAGTCTCATCTCATTTGCTTTTTCTGGGACTCCTGTTATCACTTCTGAGAAGTTGAATGAGGCAAATTATCTAGATTGGTCCAATGCTGTTGAGATCTGGTTTTTGGGTCAAGGTTTGTCCGAGCACCTTACTAAAAAGTGTGCTGATATTGATGCTTCTGAGAAGAAGGAATGGGAGAAGGCTGATTATCAACTTGTTTCTTTATTATACCAGGCAATTGAACCTAGACTGATTGTTCACTTTCGTCCCTACAAAACATGTTATGATGTGTGGAAAAAGGCACAGGACATCTATGCTAATGATATTCAGCGGTTGTATGATTCAGTACGTAATTTGGCAAATCTCCAGATGACTGATCTTAATTTGCCGTCTTACCTGAAAATTCGTGTTCTACGAAGTGATAATGCTAAAGAGTATTTTTCTGATTCCTTTAACTCTTTTATGAAGTCTCATGGCATTATACATCAGTCTAGTTGTCCACATACACCCCAACAAAATGGGGTAGCTGAGAGAAAACATAGACATATTGTGGATACGGCTCGTACTTTATTGATCAATGCTAATGCACCTTTAAAGTTTTGGGGTGAAGCTGTTTTGACTGCAGGATATTTGATAAATCGGATGCCATCATCTGTTTTGGGTAATCAGATTCCTCATTTCATGTTGTATCCTAGGGAATCTTCATTTTGTGTTCTGCCTCGTGTCTTTGGTTGTACTTGCTTTGTTCATGATCTTTCACCAGGTCGTGATAAGATGTCTGCTCGGGCTGTCAAATGTGTCTTTTTAGGTTACTCTCGTGTTCAAAAAGGGTATAAGTGTTACTCTCCATCCACACATAAGTTCTACACTTCTGCAGATGTCACGTTCTTTGAAGATACACCTTACTTTGTTACAACTGGTCAACAATCTGATCTAGATATCTTTCCTGTGGTTTTACCTGTTCCTCAAGTGTCTATGTCACCATCTTCGGTCGTTACTCCTCAAGCAGACACTTCCACTCCATCAGCGCCAGCTCCTGATATGTCTCGTTATCGCATTACTTATGAGCGTCGCCCACGACGTACTGTAACGGATGAGCCCCACGACTCAGTTTCTGCAGGAAATGAGACATGTGATTTGGTTCCTCATCCAGCCTCCTCTCCTGCTTCGGATCCTGTTGACTTGCCCATTGCCCTTCGGAAAGGTAGTCGTTCTACTCGTAATCCCCATCCTATTTATAATTTTCTCTCATATCATCGCTTGTCCCCTGCATACTACGCTTTTGTTTCTACCATATCTTCCATTACTGTACCTAAGACTATACAGGAGGCCCTATCTCACAAAGGTTGGCGTCAAGCGATGATTGACGAGATGACAGCTTTAGAGTCTAATAATACATGGGAGCTTGTTCCTCTTCCTGCAGGGAAATCTATTGTTGGGTGTCGTTGGGTCTTTAATGTTAAAGTAGGCCCTGATGGACATATTGATCGATTGAAGGCTCGTCTTGTTGCCAAAGGGTACACTCAGGTTTATGGCTTGGATTATAGTGATACTTTTTCACCAGTTGCAAAGATGGCATCTGTCCGTTTATTTTTGGCCATGGCTGCTATGCGACATTGGCCCTTGTTTCAGCTGGATATTAAAAATGCTTTCTTACATGGTGATTTGGAAGAAGAGATCTATATGGAGCAACCACCGGGGTTTATTGCTCAGGGGGAGTCAGGACTAGTTTGTAAATTGCAAAAGTCTCTGTATGGTCTGAAACAATCACCCCGAGCTTGGTTTGGCCGTTTCAGCAATGTTATTCAGCAGTTTGGGTTAGTTCGTTGTGAAGCGGATCACTCAGTCTTCTTTAGGTGTTCATCCTCAAAGACGTTCATTTATCTTGTTGTCTATGTGGATGATATTGTAATCACCGGTGATGACCAAGAGGGCATACAAGCTCTTAAGCAGCACCTGTTTCAGCATTTTCAGACTAAGGATCTTGGATCTTTGCATTACTATCTTGGGATTGAGGTAGCTCAGTCAAAGTCTGGCATTGCTATTTGTCAAAGAAAGTATGCGCTTGATATTTTGGAAGAAACAGGCCTTCTTAACTGCAAGCCTGCGGATACTCCTATGGACCCTAATGTGAAGCTTCTGCCTAACCAGGGGGAGCCTTATTCTGATCCAGGAAGATATAGGAGGTTAGTAGGAAAGTTGAATTATCTCACAATGACCAGGCCTGATATATCATTCTCTGTTAGTGTTGTCAGTCAGTTTTTAAACTCTCCTTTCCTTGTAAGAGTCATTGGCAGGCTGTTATTCGGATACTTCAATACATAAAAGGGTCGCCTGGAAAAGGTCTTGTTTATACTGATAGAGGTCATACTAGTATTACTGGATATTCAGATGCGGATTGGGCAGGTGATGCAGGTGATAGGAGATCCACCTCTGGTTATTGTGTTTTTATTGGTGGAAATCTCATCTCTTGGAAGAGTAAGAAACAAAGTGTTGTTGCTAGATCAAGCACCGAAGCTGAGTATCGTGCTATGGCTCATACTACGTGTGAGCTCTTGTGGTTGAAGCACTTACTTCAGGAGTTGAAGTTTTGTGCGATTACTCCTATGAACTTAGTATGTGACAATCAGTCAGCTTTACATCTTTCTTCTAATCCGGTTTTTCATGAACGAACAAAACATATAGAAGTTGATTGTCATTTTATTAGGGAGAAGATTCTTTGTGGTACTATCAAGACTTCTTCTGTTTGCTCTCAAGATCAGCTGGCTGATATTTTTACCAAGTCTTTACGAGGTCCCCGGATAAAATATATATGTGACAAACTGGATGCATACGATTTATATGCTCCAACTTGAGGGGGAGTGTTGAGATATGTAGATAAAATAAATAGGGAATAAATATATTTAGTATATTTTATCTTTTATTAGGATAGATCTTTTCCTTATTTAGCTATCCCTAAACTCTTGTATATATATATGTACTCAGCTTCATGGAATAATCAATCAGAATATTTCATTCAAGTAAACACAAGAGGCTTTCCAAATGTATTAGTTCAGACATCCTACCAGTTAGATTTTCTTACCCAATAGCAAAGATAGTCTCAAAGTATATGGTCTCCAGGAGTTTGAAACAAGATAAGCAAACAACTACTAAGATTCATATTTTTTTATATACCAAAAGTCACCAAGAAATTCTACTGAAGTTAATATAATGGCATAAGTTAGATGATACCGGATCAGCACCATAAGAATAGAAAAGTAACCCATTCAATATCAGTTTACTACCAGTGGATAGAAATGTAGTAGACCTAGTACAATAAATATTTACCCCCTATACAATAATGGCCTATCAGAAAACCCTATGCAAGAAAATATTGACACACTTACTAAGATAGTATAATAAATATTTTCCTCACTGAAGATTGATAACAACTTTCCATGAAATACTTACTCCAATACCCATGGGCATGACCGGCATACTTGGTACAGTAGATACACCAGCTGGGAAATAGAAGGAACCATCAGACGCTGGGGAGCGAGGTCTAACAGGTGTCTGAGTTGGAATAAAACTCTTGGCATTAGGGTTGAGCTTGAATTCCTGACAACAATAAAGGAGAGATCAATTAGGGAAGACCTGAGACATGCCAGCTAAAAAAGAGACCTAAAAAGTCAATTTTGAAGTTTCTCACCTTGGCATAGGGATTCAGAGATGATTTCTCGGAAGACAGTGAACCAACTGAAGAACTTGGAGATAGACCACGAGCGGAAGATGTTGTCACACCTGCCACATAATCTGAACCTGATGATATAGAACTACCCAGTCTTCTACGTGAATTTACAGACTTCGTTTCCCCATTAGCTTTGACAGAGGCCGAACCCCCAGTCAACTCCCCAATTGACCCAGTTTTCTCATCAGTTTTTGGTAAAGTATGCGCAGAGGGGGCACTGGAGGTGGCATTAGGAGATAACTCCCCTTTATCAGAGCCATCTTTCTTCAAGTTGAGTGATGACTGTAAATCTGCACTAAGACATGTCAACATCAGAGGAATACAATACCTAAATGAAAGAATCAACGATTAAATGAAAATTTAAATGTAGGTCAAAGCTTCCACTCAAAGTACAATTGAGTACTGAAGAAAGCTTCAGCACTTAATTTATAATTAAAAAAACGTCTCTTAAATGGCATTGATTTAGTTTCATCCATTAGATTCAGGCATCATGCTTCGGACCTAGTCAATAAACAAGGAGCTGAGAAAGAAATTTCACAAACCCTCAGATTTCGACAACTGGACATCCTCAGCTTGCTGCAACAATTAATGGGGAGAAAAAGAAACAAAATGAGATATAGGAGTATCAGACTAACAATCTCATGCAAGATATTGACGTAGACAAGAGTATGAGAGTTGTAACAAAGAAACTTCAACTCACCATTTTACTTTCCCCTGCGGTACTATTGTTGGCTCCATGTAGATCACGAACTGAATTATCATGAATCCTGCAAGTTTGTAGGGAATGAGAATTCATTAAAGAGGTTGTCTTTATGTTTTCTAAAAAGCCACCTTTTGGTAAAAGAGAACAAATAATAATAAATAGAAAAGTAGAAGACAACAAACACCTGCTTTCCCCATCCGAAAACAATAAGCTTTGGGCAGGGAGATCAGATACTAACTGCTTAGCATGATCATAAGAACCAGAGCGTAAGTGGTCCTGTATATAAAAGCAACATGAAATACTGTACTGAATTTAGGATGTAAAATAATTATTTCAGAAGAGTGGAGAAAGCAAAAGCTTGGACATGGGAACATTGATGCCAACTTTCTTTTGGCCCAAATGATTCACACTTTGGCAATATATTGATTTTGATGTAATGCATTAATTTCAAAAGCAGAACAAGACTCAGAACATTTAGCACACTTTCGAGCAGAAATAATTAAGAAAATATCATAACTCCTAAAATTAGTCAAATGATGTCTGCTTATTAATGTTTTACTAATACTGCCAGCTCAAGTAATTAACAGAACCACCACATTTAAAATTGCATGACCGCAATATTGAAGTAGAGTATGGACAACATCACAGAGTAGTGCCTTCGTGCTCGAAAAATGCCACATGCTAGCAGATCTAAAATAATATTTATACTAAGATCAGTTAAGCATGAATACATTATGGAAGTCTTCAATCACAAGAAAGGACAACCCAGTGTCATCTAAAATGACCAATGATTGAAACTAAGTAAAAATAAATCGTAACACTTAAATAACTGGTTGGGGAGATACCACAGAGGATAAATTTGACCATGTTTGAGCTCCATTATTGCCTTTTCCGCCACTTATATCACCTGGCCTCATAATAACCGAACCAGACATATCACCAAAAGTTTCAGTATTGAGTGAATCCAACAGCTTGTCCTCATTTTCATCACATCCACTATCATCAACACCTTTACCCCTATACACTGAGGAGAACCGAGTCTCTTCATCAATATCAAAGTTATCATGGTAAAGGCCCCTTTCCTGTTGAGAAAAATATGTAGTTGAGCGATACAAATAGAAAACTAAATACAAAAACCACAGAAATCACAAAGGGATAAAATAAAAGACTGAAGTCACACCAACCTCTGCTAGATGAAGATCTTGGGTTTCCTCACCCTCAATTTCTCTTGCTATTCTTAAAGCTTGTCTTTCCAATTCTCTTGTCCGAGGCCCTTTTTCAAGCTTTGTTGTATAGATTTCCTCATTGAATGTGCTTTTTACACCAAACAACATTTCATTTGTTTCAAACTGATTCCATCCCCTAAATATAATATAACTGTCTTAGTCAATGTAAAACAAAATGGAAAAACTATGAACATACAATCAGAAAGAAGAAACAAATAACAAAAACCTGAATATAAATAATGGTAGTAACAATGTCGTTTATACTCAAGTAAGCCCTGTATTAATAAGTAAGGACACACCACAAAATCCATAATTTCCATTTTGCTATATAAGAATATTTCATAACCAGATTTTATGCCAATATACTTCTGATAATTCTACAGGGCCCATTTTTATATTTCTTAGCTTTCAAAATATGTTCTTGGATGGCAGCCCCTGAGAATAGAATTGAGATACCACAAGAAAACAACTGAACTTTTTATTTTTCATATTTCTAGATAGGTAATAATGACGAATGAGAAGGATTCAAGAGGAAACAATTCAACTACACATGAAAAAATGAGAGTTATATTGCTCAAGTAAAAAGGGAGAAAAATGACGCCTGAAAAATAGAGTGCCTATGATAAATGTATATACAAAAAGTTCCTAAGCTCTTAAAAAGATTTCTTTTCATTGTTAATAAAATCATTTGTTAGTTGTTACAAGAACATCCCACAGGGCAAATAACAAAGATCTCATCCAAACTGTAATACTAGTCTAATCCTCCTTAAAACTGTTAATATCATAACTGCGACCTATAAAGAGAATTAGATTAGATAGCTCATGTTTACTTAAAGAATTCCTCAGGGAAATTCCACTAAAAAGTTGGTCCCATGCAAAAAGTTTATAGAATCGTCACAATCGAATTGTCCCTAAATCTAATTCCAAAAAATCATGTAGATAAACAAGAAACATGTGATTAGAAAGTAAAAGGAACAAGTAGATTACAGAAAATAAAATAAAAATTATAAGTAAATTTACAGAATCAATGTCCAAAGGTAATTCTAATCCACAATGAGGATGACTAATGATTCATCATCATAGATAAGGTAACACTTCTTGGGGTCCTGCCTACATCCCGTGTTTATAAAATGGAGGAAAAAAATGTAATTGAGACATTGACCAGCATCTTATATCCTCTTTTTAATAAAATTCCTACAGTAAGCGGGAAAATGCTACATAGTACATACTATTGTTTCTCAGCCAACTTCAAAGTTTAAAGAAAGAAAAAGGGGACTGACAAGCATGCATCTCATGTCAAGGTTTCAAGAAAAGAAATAATTCTAAAAATGGGCAGTCTAAAGTCTGGTGATATGAAGCTCCTGCTATGTCATGTCCAGTGAATCCAATTCAATTGTTTATAAAAAAAGATATTCAGGACAATGAGAGAAATGTAAACTACCTATTCCAAGGGTCATCAAAGATATTTTCCAGTTCAGGGCACTGTGGAGCATCTTCATCAGGTACCCATCGTTGCAATTCTCTCCCTATCTCAACATGATGAGATTGAGATATGACTGAATCAACCATGATCTCCTGATGCATGTCATAGTGAGATTCACTAGATTGGCCATCTCTAGAAACAGCAATATCCTGCAAAAATAATACATAAAAAGTATCATCAATAAACACATTAAGTGTATGTTCAAAGCAACTTACCCTAATCCTGGACTAATACTTTTTTTCAAAAACCATTGCCTATAGTCCTATACAGTCTCCAATCTAATAATTAAAAAAAATAACAGAATTTAAACTGAAATTACTACCATATTTTTCCCAGTACATTACAAATATATATATATATATAAAGTAGCAAACCTTCGCTATGACTTGTACAAGTTCTTTGCCAGGTATGATAAAAGTCTTGGAAGGAGCTTTGTTGAGAAGTTCTACACCAGACCTCTGCCCTCGCGAAGAGCCATCCTTTGTCAAGCGAGCCATTTTCAAAATGATTCCTAAAAGAACAGTAATGATAACATAAGCATTTCAAAATTCAAATACCATATGAACTATAAAACATAATAATGAGAAGTGAGAACATGAACCAATTCAGCTAAACAGAAATATAAAAGTATTATTGTCTTCAATATCATCAAAATCAATAGCACAAACTAAACAGAACATACCAAAATCTTTGTCAGTATCTGTTGCATGAAATATTCCAGAGTATATAGATCCATTTTTCACCTGGACTTCCACCTGGTGCCCAATAAGACATGTTGTTAAATACACTAGTCGATCATGTGAAGGACTCTCATCACTACCACTTTTATTGCCAGTCATCGCGCCTGTAAAAATAAATATCAGTAAAGCAGAAAGGAAAATAGAAAATAATAATTAACTCGGATCAGAAGTTCACCTGTGCTCACTAATCTGCTGGTATTTGATTTACCAGAGGGAATCTTATTATCAGACTTAGTTGCCCCTTCTTTTTCAGATTTCCGACGACCATATCCATTAGATGATTTAGGCTGTCCAACTTGTTGCAAATTCATCCTCACCCACAGCCCTTGACCAGCTAATCTAGATTCTAGAATACATAGGAAGTCAACTTACAGAATTACCTTCTAGAAAAGATGGAAAAGAAAGGGTAGACATACATATATACATGCATGCATTACAAAGCCGAAAGTATATAATGAAATACTACAAAGGATTCTATTAAATGTCTACAGCTGAAATTCAGGCAGCCATATAATAAATTTAAAATTGACTCCATATCTGGTTACATTTACATAGCGAATTAAGGATTCTATAAGGCCTGTGAGATAAATATTTACAACAGACTGGTGCAAAGTAATTTAACAATCAAGAGTCTTAAAAATTTAATCTATGAAGCTTTATTTCATAGGAAATTAAGCATACTGAACTGCTCTTCTAATTAAGGCTTGAAAAGTAAGGTTTTTATTCTCTCCCCAACTCCAATCTCTTCCTGTTCTTTCCCCCAGATTAACTGTTCAGCCTTTCTCTTTCCCTTCTAAGTTCTAACTGCATACTGAATTCTTCCCCATCTCCATGACCAACATAACCTAGATCTCAGAGATTTTAAAAAAAAACAAGTTCCGGCTTATACCCGCAATAGCACCACCATATTTATATTAATCCAAATCATCCAAAGTCCCAGCCGGGGGGTTACACACGATTTCATTCCTCATGAGACAAGCACCTTTCCAAGCAAAAAACTAATCCTTAAACCCCACAAAACCATTGCACAGTTCCAAAACCTAAAACAAAGTGCAGAAATCCAAACCCTAATGCCCTCAACATAACCACCCCTACACCCACCCAGGAAAGCCTTCAAATGTCAAATACCAACAATCCTTGACTTCAAAGCTTAGTGCATCACAACAACACCAGATCCTTCAAGGATTAAAGTTCTATTGCCATAATTCAATCTTCATGAAGAAGCCATGATTTTCACCTCCCCTTTAGCTTAATTCCCCCGATCCTCTCCTTCCTCAATAAAAAAAACCATCTTTCTTCAACTTTCACATTAGTCACAAAATGCATATATCTCAATTGATCAATCATCAACCAAAAACCACAAAAATTTTCAAAACTAATTTTCTTCACTCAGCAACCGGATTTGCAACACGCATACCCACCTACCTATGAAATCAACACATGATCCTGATTTCTGGTAGCACGAATTGAAGAGAAAGAAAGGAGTTGAAGAAGAAAAGGGGAAAATACCTGAGGGAACTTGATCAGAACGAAATTAAGTTCGAGTTGAAGGATGGAGCTGAGAATGCAAGGGTGTGGAGAGTTAGGGATTGGAAGGATGAAGACGACGGAGCCACGAATTGCAGCGACGGAGAGAGAGAAGCGTAGCGGAGGCGCTGAACAAGGGTTCCGTCGTGATCACACAGTGGTTCGGTTTTTGAAGGCGGAGGAGGAGAGAGAAATGAGAAACAACGCTACGAAACACTGAAATAACAGAGAGATATTTTTGAAGGTTGTAATAATAAATAAATATATAATTGTAACTCTATATAATGTGTCCCAAACATTATTATCTCTTTAAAAATTAAAATCTGATTTATTGACGGTCAAGTTAAATTCTACTCCCCTAACAAACACTCCAAATTTTTAACACCTTTGATATATTGGTTTCTTAAAATCAATGACTCTAAACGTAAATTTGTATCAACCAGGAAATATGCTAGCATGTTTTTAAATTAAAAAAAATGTTAAAAGCATTCAGTACGATTCTTTGATAGATGTCGTCACCCGTTTGATAAATAGTTACGTGTTACTAAATAATATTTTTAATGCATGTATGTTCTGATTTAATAATTATTTTAATATTACTGAACTAAATATTGTGATTATATTTCTCTCACTCTATTACCACTCATTTTTATTTATGCAAACATAAATAAAAGATGTTAGTAAGTATTACCTAAGTCACCAAACTTACTTGTAATGTCTTCTTTGTCTTGTTTGAAAGCTTTGTAGCTGCCTTTGGTTTCACTTGTTCAAGAGTTAGTTCCCCTTTTGATTTAGCCGTGGCTTACCGTTCTGTAGCTGCCTTAGGCTTTTTCTCCTTGTTTGATTCTTATTCTCTAATACTGGAAGCTTTTCACCTTTCTGTTGCATTGATTGCAAGATTATTCCTTCTTCCATCTAAGTTAAACTGTCATTTGATTAAAATCTAAATGAGTTGCTTATATATTGCTTAAATTCAATGTGACATTTGGGTCCACATAGAACATGTCTTCTTCCCAAATCCCAAGATTCCTTAAAAAAGCCATGCTTGCATTTCACGACAACTTTTTTTACTAGTTAATAGTGTTGAGAATTCAAGTGCGGAGTTGGAGTCCCACATTTGTTAAGTATGGGTGAGGAGAAGACTTTATAAGAGATGTGACCCATAAACCTAATGCCTTAAGGTTTTGGGTTAAGATGTGGTGTCTAAGATCTCTTAGTGTCTTGCTTCTCGGCCCATGAGCTCCCCTGTCTCCCCCAACAAGTGGTATCAGAGCCGATGGTTGTTTGACCATGGGCCTGAGCCTCTGAGACTCAGGAGCACAAGCCCAGAATGACGGCCTCTGAGGTTCTAGATGAGTACAAGCTCAACTTTCGTTTGAGATGGACTCACACTTGAGGGGGAGATTGTTGGGAATTTTCAAGTGTGAGTAAGTCCCACATTGAAAGCTAAGGATAAGTTTGAGTGGTTTATAAGTGTGAGGACCCATACACACATTGCCTTAAGGTTTTGGGTGAAAGATGTGGTGTCCAAGATCTCTTAGTGTCTTGCTTCTCGGCCCATGAGCTCCTCTGTCTCCCCCAACAAGTGGTATCAGAGTCGATGGTTTGGTCCACTTATGGTTTGCTCAAAGCCCAATGTGGAGTTTTATCCCCAATTTTAACCATCTCCTTTGTTTGGCCCTTTATCTGGCCCAACAAGTGGTATCAGAGCCGATGGTTGGTGTAGCCATGGTTACGGCTCCTTGTGTCGAAAGTCTTCCTAGCGGTGTGGCTAGGCGGCGGGTTCCGTTGACGCGGTAAAGCGAACGGTGGTGCAAGAGTGGATAAGCTTCCGCGAAGGGGACCATGATAATGTGGAGATGACTCGCACTTGAGGGGGAGATTGTTGAGAATTCAAGTGCGGAGTTGGAGTCCCACATTGGTTAAGTATGGGTGAGGAGAAGACTTTATAAGAGATGTGACCCATAAACCTAATGCCTTAAGGTTTTGGGTTAAGATGTGGTGTCCAAGATCTCTTAGTGTCTTGCTTCTCGGCCCATGAGCTCCCCTGTCTCCCCCAACAAGAGGTATCAGAGCCGAATGGTGTTTTTGAATGGCAATAACTATTCCCTTTGGAAAGAAAGAATGGAAGACCTGCTTTATGTGAAGAACTTCTATCAGCCTGTGTTCCTGAAGGAAAAGCCTGCAAATAAAACAGATGATGCATGGACTCTCTTTCACAGACAAGTGTGTGGCTACATCCGTCAGTGGGTTGATGATAATGTGTTGAACCACATCAGTGGGGAGACAAATGCTGCTTCATATCTGATCAAGCACTTGTTGGGGGAGACAGGGGAGCTCATGAGCCGAGAAGCAAGACACTAAGAGATCTTGGACACCACATCTTAACCCAAAACCTTAAGGCATTAGGTTTATGGGTCACATCTCTTATAAAGTCTTCTCCTCACCCATACTTAACCAATGTGGGACTCCAACTCCGCACTTGAATTCTCAACAATCTCCCCCTCAAGTGTGAGTCATTTCCACATTATCATGGTCCCCTCCGCGGAAGCTTATCAACTCTTGCACCGCCGTTCGCTTCACCGCGTCAACGGAACCCGCCGCCTAGCCACACCGCTAGGAAGACTTTCGACACAAGGAGCCGTAACCATGGCTACACCAACCATCGGCTCTGATACCACTTGTTGGGCCAGATAAAGGGCCAAACAAAGGAGATGGTTAAAATTGGGGATCAAACTCCACATTGGGCTTTGAGCAAACCATAAGTGGACCAGACACCACATCTTTCACCCAAAACCTTAAGGCAATGGGTGTATGGGTCCTCACACTTATAAACCACTCAAACTTATCCTTAGCTTCCAATGTGGGACTTACTCACACTTGAAAATTCCCAACAATCTCCCCCTCAAGTGTGAGTCCATCTCAAACGAAAGTTGAGCTTGTACTCATCTAGAACCTCAGAGGCCGTCATTCAGGGCTTGTGCTCCTGAGTCTCAGAGGCTCAAGCCCACGGTCAAACAACCATCGGCTCTGGTACCACTGTTTGGGGGAGACAGGGGAGCTCATGGGCCGAGAAGCAAGACACTAAGAGATCTTGGACACCACATCTTAACCCAAAACCTTAAGGGATTAGGTTTATGGGTCACATCTCTTATAAAGTCTTCTCCTCACCCATACTTAACCAATGTGGGACTCCAACTCCGCACTTGAATTCTCAACAATATCCCCCTCAAGTGCGAGTCATCTCCACATTATCATGGTCCCCTCCGCGGAAGCTTATCCACTCTTGCACCGCCGTTCGCTTCACCGCGTCAACGGAACCCGCTGCCTAGCCACACCGCTAGGAAGACTTTCGACACAAGGAGCCGTAACCATGGCTACACCAACCATCGGCTCTGATACCACTTGTTGGGTCAGATAAAGGGCCAAACAAAGGAGATGGTTAAAATTGGGGATAAAACTCCACATTGGCCTTTGAACAAACCATAAGTGGACCAGACACCACATCTTTCACCCAAAACCTTAAGGCAATGGGTGTATGGGTCCTCACACTTATAAACCGCTCAAACTTATCCTTTGCTTCCAATGTGAGACTTACTCACACTTGAAAATTCCCAACAAATAGTTCCAAGCCGACACTTTCTTTCTGAAAAGCTTTGTAACTTGTTTTCTCCTATGCTTTTTGCTAGCTTCTTCAACTAGCTCACTTTCCTTAACTAACTATCAGCACTCTGAACAAGTCCTTTTTTTCTTGCTCCGGTTAGCCTATCCTCTCTTGGTTTAACAACATTATTTTTCAAAAGATGCTGTTAAGTATTATCTATGTCACCAATTTCACTTGCAATGCCTTCTCTGCATTTCCTTGTCTTGTTTGACAGCTTTGTATTCGTCTTTGGTTTCACAGGTTCAAATTTTGGTTTCCCTTTTGATTCAACAATAACATGCAGCTTTATAAGTGCCTTTGGCTTTTTCGCCTTGTTTGATTTTGATTCATTATTACATACATTTTTCTTCTTCCTTCAAAGTTCAGATTCGTTGATTCTTTAGGTTCATGTACAATGCCCTGTTTTAGGTTTTTTTTTTTTTGACTTGTTTGATTTTGGTTCACCCTTACTACCAGCTTTTTTGGCCTTTGTCCCTCTTGTTGTTTCTTCTTCCTCCAAAGTATCCTCTTCATCTTCAGCTGAATCTCTGCATCAATCAATTTAAAAACAAGGGCATCACCATGATCCAGCTTTCAGGTCAATGCAAATGCTCTTGAGCCACCACTAAACCCACTTCTTTTGCCAATGTGAAGAGGCTCATATCCTGAGCCATTTTCATCCACTAAAATCATGTCATACACAGTTTTCGGAAGATATTCCTCTCAAAATTTAGAAGAACGACCCAACCAATAAGTTTGTCTAACAAAAAAACTCATTTATAGCATGTTTGTATCATCTCTCCATAATTAATTTTGCCTGTAGAAGCAATTTTAGGAAAATTTCCAAACATGATATCAAGCATATTAAACTTTCCGTAACTACGTTTTGCCATTCTCTCAGAGCTTCTGATTATACACTAGTGAGTCTTATAAATAATGAGGAAGAAAAAGGGGTAATATGGAAAATTATGATGATACAATGAAACCACCTACAGATGCTTTAAGTTGTACCCTAGCTATCAGAACCATGCCCCCTGGTCCCATTTCTCAATGATGATAAATCAAATGCTTACTTTCCTAACCATAATATTCAATAAATACATGACCTTTTCATTTAACCAATTGCACAATTCACCATCCTTGAACTCTGAATTTGATCAGCAGAACCAGAGCTTCTGAGTTTCTTATAGAACTTCGGTAGCAGTGAAGTTACATTGCAAAAAATGTATATGATGTGATCCTTGACGAGACTTTGAGACCTGTGGAAGAATGTAAGTGCAATCTGCTTCATTCACAAAGGTAATTTGATTTTCTCAGACCATTTAAAGATATCAGAATACACCCTATCACCTCCCAAATCTTCTCCTTTTGCCCCAGCTGCAATCCTTATAACATCCTCAATCAATGCAAAGTTTCCCATAATATCAACATGAGCACCACTTTGTGTACCCCGGCCCTCCAGAAAGTTGGCTGGAGGAGAATGGTCATATTCTCTTACATAAGTGTGGATCCCAGAAGGGTTGAATCTTGTTTTCCCGCGCCAACCTTTAGCACACATGAAGCCAGAACTTAGAACCGGCACAGTCTCATCACCATCAACAGTGTACACTCCATCCTTCAGACAGATATCTTCATCATCACCATCTGCTGTGGTATCAATTTCAAAGGGAATGTAACAATCAGCATAGGGAGATAACTTGTAAATATAAGCTCTTTCGGTTTGTAAGCCAACTCCATACAAAGAGAAGATTTCCATATCAGGAGCATTTGGCAACCTGCATCATTTGAATAAGGGGAATAAAATAAGCAACCAAATGCAACATATTCCTTTTGTAAGGGAAGTTGATCAATCTAGAGAATTCATATTATAATAATAAGGTGAGGGATGGAAAAGCTTCCTTTAAAAATAATAATAACAGTAACAGAAAAGCAATATAAAGACGGTAGTAACCTACACTTTCAAATTATAGATAAAAATCACTAACTACAAAAGCATTACATATGAGAAGTGATTAAGACTTAAGAGACACTGGCAACCAATATATGACTAATATAGTGAACATGCTACATTGACGGAGCTAAGCTATTATGAAGCACTACCACCAAAGCATTGAATTCAGAAATGCAGAACAAAAATAATTGTTCAAATAAACGGACAAATAAGATAAAAGTGAAAAACTGATAAGTCTCACTTTGACTCCAAGGGATTCGACCAATATTTGTAGTGTTCATATTTAGGATCATCCAAATTGTCAGCTACGCCATAAGAAAAATGAGCACTACCACGAGCCATCATTTTTGGAGCAACGAAATCAAGCAAGTCTATGATTGCGTCAGCTGTGAAAACTTTATGGTCAGCAACAGCTCTTACTCCCTCAACTCCCATGTCATGGTATTCAGTCCACGCATCACGACAAGAGGAATTTGCTACATTGAGACCCTTAATGGCACCCTATTAACAAAAAACTGAGCTTTAACTATAAAACAACATGGTAAAAGAAGAAGCAAGTGTACCAGACTACGTGCATGTTTGGAAGCTCGTTCGAAAATCACGTGAAGCCAAAATCATGGTTGACAAAAGAAAAAGCTAAGGGAAGTTGCTTTTGTCACCGTGATTTTGGCTTCACCGTAGTTTTCGAACAAGTTTCGAAACATGGCAATCTTGTGTCTAAAATAGGCTCACCCGAAAGTCAGTCATCTCAATCTCAGAGGAATGGGCCTCTGCCACATCTCTTCCAAACGATATCATTCTTCCATAGTTGGGAACTTTTGTTTTATTTCTATCTTGACCTGTCGGCTGAGTATTGTCAGTGCTTTGCTTATTCTTGTTAGGAAGATAGCCTTCCTCTGGTGACCAATCAAGACCACCCCATATAGTGTGCCCTCCTTTTGGTATCATTGACATTGTTGAATCCCAAGTGCGGGTCATCTTCATGACATGTTGCAAGGTTTGAAGGCGAAACACATCATTATCTAAAAATCCTGGTGCTATCGCCCTTGATATACATATAACAAGAAAGAACCAGATTCAATGTAATGGAAAAATAAGCTTAACAAAGGGAAAAAAAAAAGGATAGCATGAGTGCCAGATGCAATTAGAATTTTCTTTCTCCAATAAAGATCAGTAGTAGGAGAAACAGAAAGTATTTAATCCAAATGTTTATTTAGCAGAATCTGTAATTCAAAGAAGAAATTCTAAAGAAGGGAGAGGGGAAAAGTTAACTTAAAGGGAATTATAAAACCCAGATGATTTGAAAAATTGGAGAAAAGAGGTAGCTCGGAGTAGCTGACATAAATATTCTTAGCTAACTCATATTAAGACCATGTTTGGATACCTGTTGGACCAGTGCAAACGGAAGTCAGCAGTTCAGTTCGAGACAAAAGTAACATAACTCTTCTTATAGATTATTAAGTTGAAAGTCCGTTCACATTACACTCAACTGATATCCAAACACACACTTAGGCATCACCAACTTGCTACTTAGTAACTGACCTAACTACCAAGTAAAGTTACCTGGCAACAGCAATATCCCTGGCTTCAGCTGAGAAAAGCCCTGATATAGCCTTAGGAACACCTAAAAATGGCCCACCAATGTTTACAACTGCCTTTATATATTTGGAACACCAATGTGGTCCTCCCCCACCACCCATTGGAGCTGGTGCTTCAACCCACTTCATAAAGTGAAGGAAGTACAAGGCACCCATTGAATGTGGAATAATAACTGCCTTATTCCCGCCATTCGTGGCAACCATAAGTTCTATGTTGCTTTTTAACCGACTTAGTGTTTGATCTCGCACCTGATGAATCAATTTGTTAATGGGGAGAAATGATTCAGAAGTTGTTCAGAATATATGTATCCTAACTTTTTTCTCTTCTTACAGTTACAGGTACATAATCAATGTACTTCTCTGGGTGAAGCATAACAACTCCATGCAATATTTATCACTTAAAATAATACCTCAGTGTTCTGAAATGATATTCTCCAATCATATGCAGCCATGAACATAGTTTTTTCTTCATAACCAATGCGTGCCAAGTTAGCAATCAGTACCGCCCACACGAAGTATCCTGCAGCAAAGTAATCAGCAGCTACAAGTCCAGAGACAGGCCTCACTCTTATGCCAGGTGGATCCATTCCTGTTTCATTGTCCAATGACATGTGCTCCGCCCAGCAAGAAGGTCTGCAAAATATCAATTAGAGAACAAGATATGATCCCTTACTCCACTGCTTCTAGGGTTATTTTGAAAGAATTTTGAATTTAGTTACAAGCATCAATAGCGTAGGTAAAGATTGCAAATTAAAAGGAACAGCCGTGGGAAGTAAGAAGGGGCTTCTCAAAGAATTCAGCAGTGCCAATACTCCCAGCAAAGCAAGAACATTTCAAAATCTCTAGTTTTGGTGAACTATCTTTTACACCTTATCTAGAACATAAGTAAGGATCAACACTTCCAAATGTAAAACTAACTTATTCTAATACTCCTGCTGGTAGCTGATGTATAGTCCAGAAATTATTTGTGTTGACTGAAATTAATGTCAATCAGAAACAATCCCTACACTTTCAAGACTGAAATTCTTCCAATCAAGCAACCCCTCACAATTAACACTCGACAACACATTAAAACAAGTCCAATTTGGACTTTAAAGATCAAAATTAGGTAATCATTTATCTTCCTAAATGAGTATTGGAGGCATAGGAACAGTGCTAGAAAATATCTTGATCAGAGTCAATGATGGCTACATCATTTATAAGGACAAAATCTGAGAATAAACTTTCTTATGAAAAGTTAATTCAAATAATTGTTAGAATGAGTAAAAGTATAAACCTACTCAAAAGAGCAAAATTTCACCATCTCAAGCAATCTTATCATCAATCAACAAAGACCATATAAGGAAAGCTCCCTTCAAATCATGCTTTCAGTGACTCCACCAGTAATAGAAATAAGTCAACAAATCCAACAACTTGAAATTATAGTGACAAGTTTACTGAACAGTTTACCTACCAATCAGCATCAAATGTTCACATTTCAGATCATTTACATTTACAATCACCAACCACAATCCACATCATAATCAACACAAAAGAAAAAGAGGAAATAAAACAAGAACATACAATTACCATAAACCACTTAGCAGCATAACAAAACAAGCCACAAGCCACATCCCACAAACCAAAGCAAGACCAAACATCATAAAAGCCATAAACCTCAAATTAGGATTTATAAACACAAACACCAGCAAAGTTTTTGATGATACCTTTTGTAGACTTCTCCAAAGGTACCACCCCACAAGCGCTTTCTGAACAATCCCTCTGCACACTGATGACCCTCCCATAACTCAAGCCCACCAGTCACAATCCCAGGCACAAAAACCACCGGATGCTTCACAGTGAGCCCCTCCTTCTTAAGTTTAAGGCCCGGCGGGTCCGGCATAGGCCCCGTAATCGCCTCTGTCACATACTGAGGAAACGAAGCAGGCATCATCTTATACAGAAACAGCAAAAACCACCACACCGTGCAAATGCACCCCACAAACCAGCAACAGTTATCAATACACGACCACCTTCTCTTCTTCTTCTTCACCTCCCCCACTTCCTGCTTCGTCTTCTTCCTCTTGTTGTTCTTATCATCTCCCTCTTTCTCGGTTCTCTCACCTTCCACCTTCGATTCCAAACTCTGACCCTGCCCCTTATCGGTTTCCGACCCTTTTCTGCGCCGAATCAAAGACATGTTCTGAAAAAACAAAAACAAACGCCACTCGCTTCAAACCTCGAGAAAATTCACCACCTTTTTTTTCAGTTTTTTCTTGGATGAGCAATAAACTAATAACCCGTTCTCCTTTGCTCTGTTTAAACAAATGGGGTGGCGTTATTTTTCAAAAAGATTGAAAATTTGCTCAGAAATGAAAAGCTTCTGAATGAGAATCGTATTGGGTATAGCTCGGTTAGCTCAGAGAGAAAAAGGGGTTTCTTTTTTCAGAAGCTTCTGGGAAAATGGGTTTTGCTGAAGAATCAAAGTAGCGTGATGATTGGTCAGAATGAATTTGAAGCTGAATGGAAAGTGATCTTGAAGCTTTGTTTTGTGTGTGTTTCTCTGACTGAGCTGAATTTGCAGGCGAAGCTTATCAGGAAGGTATGGTTATTGGCTGTGGAGGCTGTGCTGAAGGGTGGTGGTGGGTCAGAGGATGGGTTGAGTGGGACCAGGTTTGATGATGTGGCAGGGTTTGATTGGTTCTGTCGATGATTATTTGTAGCATCATGGACCATGATTTCTTGTTCTCCATTCTTCCAATTATTTATGTTTGCAGCCAGCCACAGGCATAACTGGGATTTGGGTTTGGCACCCCACCTATTGGGTTTGGCACCCCATGTATTCAATACGGAAATTTAATTTCCATTTTTAAAACGGAATTTAAAATTCCGATTTGTTTTTTATATGCAATGAACGGTTGAAAATGTGCCACATATGCTAAAATACATAATGGTTTTTTAATTTCCGTTTTTTTCGTATTAAAATCGAAATTTAAATTCCCGTTTTTAATAAAGTGGGGTGCGAAACCCAATAGGTGGGGTGCCAAACCAAATTCCCGGCATAACTGCATAAACAATAAACAAGATGACAAAGTGTGTGTTTGGTTTCAAATCTGGAGAGGCCAAACGTGGATCGGGGCCAAACGTGGATCTGCAGAAGTTTTCCAAACACACACAAAGATGGATGAATAATGTACAGACTATAGATCTTGGCAGTACATTCTTGATCTATCTATTAAATATTTAGTGAATAATAATACTTTAAAGATTAATCCATGAGAAATATATAAGAGTTATATTATTTATCACTATTTTTCTTTTTCAGTGTAGATGTCTATATATTATATATTTAAGTGTATATCAAACATTTCCAATATACAATCAGCCATGTTCTTCCCTAAAATGTGTTGATGGCGGTAACGTTAGTCAATCCATCCATCTCCACGTGCTTATATTGGATGGTGTTGTGTTTATGACTTTATGTAGTTGTTAATTGCATTGTGCAGACTTATGTGACATTAGTGATCTGGGATGAGTTGGATGAAAGAAAGTTTTGTTGTAGCTAAAAGAGACCAAATTCATAAACAAATACTCCCTCCGTTCCCGATCTTTTGTTGTTTAAGGTTATGCACATTGTTTAAGAGTGTAATTATTGATATATTTGTTGACATAAACACCCTTATTTAATGTTAAGATAAAGTGAAGAAAGAGAATGATAGTTATTGGTTAAAAAACTTTTTATGATTTTGATTGGTGAAAATAAGAGGTGGTAGGTGAGAGATATAGTATTAAATAAGGGTATACATGGAATAAATTGAAAAAAAATGCATTGGATTCGTAAAACAACAAAAGTTTTGGAATTTAGACCAAAAGTTAAAACAACAAAAGATCAGGAACGGAGGGAGTATGTCAAGATTTTTTTTTAACAAAAAAAAAACCTATTAGTTAAAAATGCTAGATTAGATTCAGATTATTTAAGAAGTTTTATTTATAGGGATTCTCCTTCTACTTAGTACTTGTTTTTCCCACAATAAATAAGTTCTCTTCCATATTATGTGATTTTACTATGCAAATAAGTGAGTTTCTCCTTCTTCTTTTTTTTAGTGTGGGTTTTCTCTCATTTTTGCTATGCAAGTTTTGGTTTCCGATTTTAAAAAATAAAAAACTGTTTTTAAAAAAGCAATCAAGCAAATTACTACCACCCCACTCTCATTATTTCCTTCTTCTTTACCCCCACCATCATCCTCCACCCGACGACATTCCTCTCCTCTCTAGTCTCTTCTACCAACATCATCCCCAACTTATCTTTCTCCTCCACCATTGTCCTTACGTCTTTCCTCCACCATCTCACACTTTCTCAAGAGGATAGAACTCATGATTTAAAAGAGCAATGAACAATCACTAGAATGCGAAATTAAATTAGCTACTTATGGCAAATATTTTTCGTTATTGTGAATATTTTGTCGTGCATAATACTATTCATTCTTTACATTTTCATCATAGGTTTATGATCTCATGGTTGTAGTACCTCCGTTCCTAAATATAAAATCTATTTTAAAAAATTGCGCTTATTAAGAAAGCACTTAATGTGATTAATTAGTGTATTGGTTTTTAAAAAATGCATACATTCTTCCCTATTTACCCTTTGTCATTTTCTCTCACTAATAATCATTGCATTTATATCAAAAATAACTTGTTTGATTAGTACTCCATCCGTTCCTAATTATAAGACCTAATTTTAAAATTTTCATGTTCCTAAATATAAGACCTCTTACAATAATCTAGCAAAAGGTTTTGTATTCTTCCATATTCACCCCCTCACATTAATTGTATGTTTTCAATTCCAAAGTTACCACCTGCCATTAATTACTACTAATCCAACTAACTATGACTTTTGATATAAATGCAATGATTATTAGTGAGAGAAAATGACAAAGGGTAAATAAGGAATAATGTATGCATTTTTAAAAAATCAATACACTAATTAGTCACATTAAGTGTTTTCTTAATAAGCGCAATTTTTTGGAATAGGTCTTCTATTTAGGGTCGGAGGGAGTAGTAATTAATGGTAGGCGGTAACTTTGGAATTGAAAACATACAATTAATGTGAGGGGTAAATATGGAAGAGTAACTCTTACTTGTTGTTCATGAGTTCATCCTTCACTTTCGCATGCCCAGTTTCAACCTCATACACATATATAGGAGTTTGATTAATAGGACGTTGGGAACGATGATGACGAAATGGCCGAGGACCGTTGTTCTTGTTCTTCCTCCCATCATGCCTTCAATAGTTCGATAGATATACTCTTAATGATTAGGAAATTAAATTGAGGTTTATCAAAGTAGTTCTTGTTAATTAGAGCTCAAATGAAGTTTAGTTAACTAGGGAGTAAAGTTATTTGGTGAGGTGGAAAAATCTAGACATTGTTGGAAGCTGCATCAACCTCATTAATCTATATACTTATTAAAAGAAAATCCTTATCCACAAAAAATTAACACATGACATTGCCAGAATGATTTTCCTCTCACCCCTCTCTCTGGCTGACAAGTGTCATAGCCAGAGAGATTTTCACAAATTAATTATACAAATCAATTTCCCTATAATTTTGATTCTTTGTTTCCTATTAAATGAAAACATTATATATAAACGAGTCATAACTGAGCCCATTATAAATGAGATATGGATCAACCAAAAGCCCACAACGATGAAACAATTAAAAGGGTCATAATTTCAAAAGAAACAGAAAAATTGTTCAGAGTGGGAATTGGTCAAGACATTTACAACATATGTCTTCAATTTCGCAAACGAACATATTGGGAAAACTAATCACATTTTTCTGAAAAGTATTGGTAGATAAGTAATTAAATGCAGAGACTTATTTTGGGGTGTGATCCACGTTTTTTGGCCTCAATATCCTCCACCTTTTTAAGCCTAATGTAAATCTTGGCAATATTAATTTCAGTATATCAATTTTGATATGAACATACATACTTAAATAAAAAGAACAAAATTTGCTGTGTAATGCACGGGTAAGAAACGCTCACAAAAATTAATTGGGTTTCTTTTATTGTTAAATAAATAAATATAATTTATAGAATCACCTCATAGATTAAGGAGTAAATATTCAATTTAAGTTAATGAATTTCCTTTTTTAAAAAATTGTAAAAAAAATTGAGTTTGAAATTTAATATGAGTACGAAATAATAGTAATTGGGACCAAATTTTCGGTCAGATTTTAAAACATTTTTCTTAAATAAGTACTATATATTTATGTTTAAATCACATGGTAAAAAACTTTCACGGGGAAAAACATTTTACATTAAGAATAATTCAGGTAAAAACTAATATTTTTTCCTAACTCTTCATTCCCCTCCAACCCTTATGTCTCATAGCTTTTACCACTTTTGCTAACTCTCGGGAACAATTTTTCATCTAATTTAAGTATATTTTTCATAATTTTAAAAATATTTAGGATTAAATATATAAAAAAAATTATCAAATTTTGCAAGTTATGTGATACCATTGTGATTGATTTTGTTTGGTTGAATACTTATTTTTTTATTATATCTTAATTTTTTAATACGTGTCTAAATAATGAGATCAATATTCGACGTGCAACGCACGGGGTAAAAACGCTAGTATATGTGAATATGTCACTAGACTATAACGTTCACATGACGCATCATTAAGTGCATGTTCGTTTTAGCGTTAAAATCAACGCAAACGTGATTTCACGTATCTTAATGCACCAGCATAGAAGTTAGAATTTGTCACGTTAAATTTAACGTGGATCAAAGGTTTAACATGAATACATATTGAGTTTAACGGAAATTAAAACACACAGAGTTAGTTAAACTCGGGCGAGAACCTAAGCGTAAATGTAGTTTTTTATTATTATTTTGGTACAAATAGCTAAAAGAAACAAAACAACTAATAAAAACTACAGTCCTGGGAAAACAATCTTCTAACAACACATGAGCAAGATCCTTAGGGGGCCTATCCCAAATCGACAACAAGAATGAGGAGACAAACCCAAGTTTAGCCAAAAAAAATCCGCTGTTGCATTTCCTTGACCTTCACAGAGCAAATGAGAGCAAGACACAACCCAATCACGCCTCATCAATCTCTTAATCCAAGTAATAATCGAGGCATAACGATGAAACAAAAGATAATCCTCTATCAAAAGCTCTAAAACTAGCTTCGAATCAGAAAACAACTCAACATTGCGAAGTCCACACTAAGGATAAATCTCCAACCCATGCACCATTTGCTAACAACTATGAGCTCAAATTTCAAGCCCTTTTCTATGCTAATTAATGACACCCTAAAATCAAGCATGTGAGTGAATCTTCCATTGTCCAATTACTCTAATATTCTTCATTCTTCATTACCCTACACAAATAAAAAAAGGGTTTTTGAATTTTCCATTTCACTGTCTGAGTTGCCGTGACTGTAACTGATCACCGCCGGCGCCAACAATGGCAGACCAATCTTCACCGCCGACGGCCCAATTATCCGCCGCCACCATCACCTCAGTTCCCAATCCGATCCATAATCTCCCGCAGCGACGGCGGGTCCGGCCTAGCGGGGCAGAAAGCGAGGGTCGGCGGGTGGGTGAAGACGGGAAGGAAGGCCGATAAGGACGCCTTCGCTTTCTTGGAACTCAACGACGGGTCCTGCCCCGGCAACCTGCAGGTGATTGTGGAGGCTTCGTTGGCGGAGTTAGGGCACATTGTTCCCACCGGAACTTGTGTTGTCGTCGATGGCCATCTCAAGCTTCCTCCGTCTGGGACTAAGCAGAAGGTTGAGCTTCGCGCTGATAAGGTTCTTCATGTGGGTACTGTTGATCCTGCCAAGTATCCTTTGCCCAAAAGCAGACTCACTCTTGAGTTCTTGAGAGATTTCGTTCACCTTCGTTCCAGAACCAATACTGTAATCTTTCTTTCACCCTTTTGCTTCATTTTCTATCAGTTGATGGTGCCATTTAAAATTTTGAATATAGTTCTAGCAATTTGCATGAGTATTAGCAATTTTGTGCAATGTGCATTTGCATGAGTATTAGCAATTTTGTTGTTGTATAAATTGGATTTGTTTTATGAAAATTGATTTTAGTTAGAATGAGTTTGAAGTGAAGTGATTTTAGCAGGCTTGTTAATAGCGCGCCATAGCGGCGCAATAGCACTATTTGCCGCGCGCTTGAAATAACGTTTTTTGGGCTTGCCGCTATGCTACGCTACCCGCCATTAACAACCCTGGATTTTAGTACAAAAACTACATTTTTTTTGAAAAATCAAATTTGGTTAAAACCAAGCAGTCATGCTAGTAGATTGGTATTTTTGATAGTTATTAGGGTTGTGTTTGTATTTTTGTTCTAATGAACTGATTAGTGATTGCATTTTATGTTTTGCAAATTTAGAAATGGTTTGTGTTTTTGAAGCTAGTAAGTTTGATTAGATGATTGTTGGGTTTGACTGTAGATCTCTGCAGTTGCTCGAATTCGGAATGCTCTTGCTTATGCGACGCATACATTTTTCAATAAGCATGGGTTTCTTTATGTGCACACGCCAATTATCACGACGAGTGATTGTGAGGGTGCCGGTGAAATGTTTCAAGTGACAACCTTGCTCAGTGAAGCTGAGAGGCTGGAGAAGGAACTAATACATAATCCACCTCCGACGGAAGCTGATGTAGAAGCTGCTAGGCTTATTGTTCAGGAGAAAGGGGGGATTGTTTCCCAGCTGAAATCTGCTAAAGCAAGAAAGCAGGAAATTAGTGCTTCTGTGGATGATCTTAAGAAGGCGAAGGAGAGTCTCTCTAAGGTGGAGGAGAGATCTAAACTTAAGCCGGGTATACCTCAAAAGGATGGAAAGGTGGACTATACTAGAGATTTCTTTGCCCGTCAAGCATTTCTAACTGTTTCAGGCCAGCTTCAGGTTGAGTCTTATGCATGTGCTCTCAGTAGTGTGTATACATTTGGGCCAACATTTCGCGCGGAGAACTCTCACACGACAAGGCATTTGGCAGAATTTTGGATGGTAGAACCTGAAATTGCGTTTGCAGACTTAGAGGTATACAAAACTTGATCCCACTCTCAAGATTATTATGGTTATCTTAAGTGGCTATTATTTTTAGTTTAAGGAAATATACTGTTGTTTTCTTTCATCTCTCAGGAATGTATTAGTCATCATCAGACATATACTTATCAGCCGAATGTCAATTCAAATATTTGATGTTTAGTGCAATGTTGAACTGCCCACTTATCCCTTACTTCTTTGGTGCTTTTGCATTAGGACGATATGAACTGCGCCGAGGCATATGTGAAGTTTTTGTGTCAGTGGTTACTTGACAGCTGTCTTGAAGATATGGAGTTTATGGCAGACAAGTTTGATAAAAGCTGCATTGATCGTTTGAAAATGGTGGCTTCCACCCCCTTTATTCGAATTTCATATACAGAAGCAGTGGAAGTACTAGTGGAAGCTGTCAAGAATGGCAAGAAATTTGAGAATGAAGTAAAATGGGGGATCGACTTAGCATCTGAGCATGAAAGGTACTTCTAAATTTGTTTTTGCAAATTCTTGTTCTTATTGAATTGTATTGTGTGATAACTTCAGGGTGTGATTTTATGCAGATACCTAACAGAGGTAAAATTCCAGAAACCTGTGATTGTCTATAACTATCCAAAAGATATCAAAGCATTCTACATGCGCCTCAATGACGATTCAAAGACTGTGGCTGCTATGGATGTGCTTGTCCCCAAGGTATGTATCCAACATATTTTGTTTTGAACATGTTCATGGTTCCTGGGAGAAGACCTATAGAATCCTAGTAAGGAGAGAATATTCAATAGTTGAAGGTAGAAGAGCCAAGAAAAATTGGTTATCAAACCATTAAGAAGGATTTAGATTTAAATATTTGTCATGAACCATAATTTACAATAGGACATTATGATATTTCTAACTCCACCGAATGAGAATAGACTGTCTTGTTGTTATTGTAAGCTTAGGGTACCTTGCTACTGATCAGATATATCTTAATACCTTGTGACTTTTTGGGTTTTAATAATAGAGAAACATGTAAATGTAATTTCAGGTTGGAGAGTTAATCGGTGGAAGCCAAAGGGAAGAGCGGTATGATGTCATTGTGAAAAGGTGAATTCAAATTTACCCTATAAATCCATAACACATAAATGTGGTCTCTTTACTTTATCTTTGCTTACTTTGTTTCCTTTTGCAAGGATTTTGAACTCATTGGATGATTGTTCACTTTATTTTTCTTATTTGTATTGATTTTATATTGCAGAATAAGCGAGATGGGACTGCCTCTGGAGCCATATGAGTGGTACCTTGATCTGAGGCGGTATGGAACAGTCAAACATGCTGGATTTGGTCTTGGCTTTGAAAGGATGATTCTTTTTGCCACTGGTCTGGAAAATATTAGAGATGTGATTCCCTTCTCACGATATCCTGGCAGGGCAGATCTATGATTTTTGTTACCAATTACAAATGTCTATTACAATAGTCTTGCTGGAGTAGTTTAGTTGACAATGCAAAGTTATTTTTATATATAGCAGAAATATTAGTTTTCTGATGGTAACGTTATTTCCTTTTGGAACAATGTTGGTTTTTATATGGTAAATTAATTATTTATTTCCGCGTTTATGTTCATCATTCATTTATATAAGATTGAAATAACTGTTCTGCAAAGCCAGATTTTGTTTAACTTGTCAAACACATCATTGATTCAATATGGATTATTTCAATCTGGAATGTGTATCTGGCAGAACATCCACGACTTTATCCAAATTTTTCATCTATATTTCTTGAGTATTTGGTTATACAATAGACTAGTGTAGGCAAACTTCCACTGTTGCATATAAAACCAATCTAATTCCTGCCATGATTCAATCAGCCATTAAAATATTCTGTAACTGACATATTCCTTGAGTCTGTTTCGAAGAGTGGCGGGAATATTGAAAGTGATGAATTTAAAACCAGACTGCATCTCTTGCACTGTAGTCTATAGAACAGGTATTTTCAGCTCTAAGGGATCGATCAACAACACTACCATTATTGAAGTTTCAGCCCGCCATGTTTTGTAGCTTGGATCTGTAGTGTAAGGTGCAGTAAATTGTGATAGCTTTTCTTTCCTTTCCCTATAATCTCGAGGAATTATTGCAATCATTCACAGAAGTTTGATCTGTTCACTTTGTGCAGGGTTATTGAAGAGTGGCTGATTATGGAGGTGGGCAAACCTGGTGCTTGTTTGTGAGAATATATACGATTTTGTGAAGGATTTGTTTGGAGCCCAAACAGTGGGCTAATTTTTGGGAACAAATTTGTTGTGGGGGAAAAATCTTAGCCTGAAGTTTACAAATAGCGAAATAAGTAATAACTAAATCAAAGTCAATCAGTAAGTTGACTACCCTAAACCACTGTGGTATGAACTATACCTCATGGGTCTCGTTGTTATTGTTGCCAAAGTTGATCTTGCTTCTCATCCACACCCGTGAACCCGCTTCCATCGAACCCTCCAAAATCGAGATTTTCATCCCCTCCATCCTCTTCGACTTCTTGTTGTCGCCTCTAACTACTAGCCTCAGGCATCAACCCGCAACCTAAACCCTCTCTTCTCTTTCATAAGAAGGAGATGAAGGAGGAGGTAGGGATGATCATCTAACTTGTCGATGAGGTTGTGGTGGCTATGGAGCCAATGGACAATCAGGGGAAGATGATTGTCGTAGCGACCTCTTTTGTATAATGGCGGTAAAAACAACCAGTAATTATAAAAATGACTGTCACTAAACATCATTTTTCCGCTTAGGGACTAAAATCAAACTCGTTTACAAAATCAGAGACTAATTTGACTATTAACCTTAATTATATCATTACAACCTACTACAATAAGACAATATGAGTGGTGCATTGTAAAACACCCATAAGGCGCTTTACATTAGAAGCCACCTTATTCCTTTTAGTTGGAAGCTAGTCCATCTAATTTTCTCCTTTCTCGTTTTCAATATTGGAAAGCCAAATTTAGGTTTCAAACATTATAAAACATAACTTTAATTTTTCTACGAACACACATTTAGAATATGTTTGAATTAACGTCAACATCTCAATTTTGTTACATTTTCTGCCTTGGAAATAGAGCTCACGTTTTCCTAAGACCAAAACATATCAAAATGTGAAAGCCTCATTTTAGTTGAATTCAAAAAACATACATCCACATTTGGATGAATGTTTTCACAAACATGCTCTTAGTATTCTGAAATCTGGCTGAAATATTTGACCTAACATGTTTGATGGGACCGATCGCATGTTTGGCTTTCAATTAAATTGGTCATATCATATCGATTCAATTTTTAAAGTGATGGCTAATTATGTAATAAGATGAGTATATATTAAAATAATTTTTATAAGACCTCTTTAAATTAAAGTTATCATTGGCCCATTTATGACCAATCCATACATATTTTGCATAAAGTAGTGTTCAACTTGTCACAAATTATATGCATATATATGCATGGATTCATCTAAAACCCAAAGTACCTTTTTTGTATGTGTTTTTAAAGAGTTGAGAAGATATTGCTAAAAACAGTTAATGTCCTATTCATCATTCCCTTTTGGCTCATGAATTGGGATCAGATAGAATGATTGAAGCATCCCAAAGTACCATCATTGTTTACTCTCCCAACCAAGTCTACATGCTCTCAATTCTTGAAACATAGTATTAAAGCTAATCGCATCCCATCTTTTCCCTCGCAAGCATGTGACTTGATGGTCCACTCCACTGATATCATCATGACAAACATATCTTCTTCTCAATTGATCAACATTAACTCGATCCCATATATTAATGGTGTTGAAATAATTCATATCATAATGTCTCCTCTACGAAACTTGGTGGGCCTTCAGCCTTTTTCATCAGATGGGAAGATTTTGAATCCGGATTGAAATCTTATGTCTTCATTTGTTGTTAACCTCATCACACAAATAAAATTATGTCAGATCAATTAAAAAATAACATGAAAATTGTATGTGTATTTTTTAAATGTCATGATACAATTATACTGGTATGACGAAAAATGAAATATCAGAAACACAAGATTTGTTTTTTTTTTTTTTGTTTTTTTTTTTTCTAATGGGCTCTCGTGCTAGCAACGTCCAGACTGATGGTGATGGCGGCGGTGGCCATGTGTCCCCGGAGGAGCGGGACATCCTCCGGCGAAGTACTTTCAAAGCCAAGCGGGGTCCTCCGGTGCAAGGCCAGCCTCCGCTGGGTGGCGTAGGGGAGACTGCTACGAGGATGTTTCTCTCACGCAAGCCACTCTCCTATAAGGATATCTGCTCTGGCATCAATGGTCGAGACAAGCTTCCGGATTTGGACCCCCTCTCTATGGAAGGAGAGGAATCAGATGGGGAGGACGAACCGGCAGAGGATGATGATGAAGCGGCTATGGCAACTGATTCAACCGAAGGTGATCCTCTTTGCCCTAAGATCAGGGTTACCCGGCGGGAGATATGGGAAGCACGCCGCCCTTGGCGTCATGCGATCATTATCAAGCTCTTGGGGAAGCGGATGAACCTCAGCTTCCTGCGGCCTCGACTGGAAAAGATATGGCAACCAGTAGGCACAATGGAGATGATTGATCTGAGTCATGACTTCTTTGTGGTTCGGTTCGCCGAGAAGGTAGACTACAAGCACGTGTTTGATGATGGACCCTGGATCGTCATGGGGCATTGCCTGGCTATTCAGAAATGGCAACCGGAATTCATCCCTGAGGAGGGCCAACTGGGCAGAGCTGCGGTGTGGATCCGTTTGCCAAATTTTCCTGTTGAATATCATCGTAAGAAGTTTCTATGGCGAATTGGTGAGCAACTTGGGAGGATGGTGAAGATCGATGAGCGTAACAGTAGGATGCAGGAAGCAGAGGAACTTGCACATTAGGCTGCACAGAAGCGTGGTTTGATCCCTGCTAGTACTGAGCGTGCTAAGTTTGCTCGTTTATGCATCGAGGTTGACCTGAGTAAAGCACTGGTGGCTAAGTTCGATTTTAATGACCGTGTTTACAAAGTGGAATACGAAGGCTTGAGTCAGATTTGCTTTCATTGTGGCCGCTTTGGCCATAAGGTTGAGTCTTGTCCTCTACTTTACCAGCGCTCTAACCCAACTTCACCACCGGCTGGAGTCATGGTCACCTCAGAACGACAGCCATCTCCAGTGGAGGCGAATCCGTTCGGTGACTGGATGATTGTGCGGCGTAACACTAGGAGGCCGGCAGCCCGTGTTGTCCCTACCTCTCCGGCGGCACCACAGATCAGGAACCAGGGCTCAGGGTCAAAACCCGACCCGAAACCACGTTCCCTTCATGATTCACGGTTCCAAGTCTTGGGAAATAACGGCGCAAATGTCGGTGGGACAAGTAAGGCAGTTGCGGATCCCCAGGAGTTTGAAAAAGAATCAGATATTGAAATAATTGGTATTAATGATTCCCTGGTAATTGCAATGATTGGCATTAATGAGGTCCCGGCATTTGAGGAAGTGAGGATTGGTGAATCCTCAAAATCAGATAATGCTGTTAGTTTGACTCATGATATTGACCCCACTAATCATGGAAGGAATATTCCTACTGTTTCTGGTCCAGTTAATGTCGGTGTAGAGGGTGGGCCCCGCGCACAAGACAAAGCAGATGCTATTCACGTGCCCATGCACGAACCAGGAAAGAATCCTGTTTCTGTCAAGACCATGAAGAAGGCAGCGCGTGTTACTCCTGATATGTATGCTAGCAATGGTTCCAGTTCAGTAGGTAGCTCTCCAAAAACCCATACCCGTCCAGGGCGGTCGAAGGTTCGCTCTCCGCAGCAGCCTGTAGGTGGTGGGATGCCAGATGATGTGGTGCGAAGGGAGAGGGATAGAAGCCTATCCCCAAGGTCCACCAAGAGGTCCTCCTAGGACCTGTGCTCCATGCCTACATACTGTTTGTTTATGATGATTAATATCCTAACCTGGAATATTAGAGGCGCTGCCGCGAAGGGGGTTCCTCTATTGATCAAGGACTTGGCTATAAGGCATCATATCAGTTGTATGGCACTTTTTGAGACCCGTGCTAGTGGGTCTAGGGCGACTAATATTGTCTCCTCTTTAGGTTTTGATAGCTCTTTTGTTGTGGATGCTGAGGGCTTTGCGGGTGGTATATGGGTTTTGTGGAAGTCTCATGAAGTCCAACTGCAGGTCCTCCAGGCTCACAGACAGTTTGTACATGCTCAATTGACATGTGGAGTTTCCACCAGCCCGTTTTTAGTGACGTTTGTGTATGGTAGTCCACAGGTGGCCACCAGGAATTTATTGTGGACCTCGCTGGAGGACCTTGGTGCCAATGCCAATTTTCCTTGGATGGTGATAGGTGACTTTAATGCTATTTTGGGAGCTGATGAGAAATATGGTGGCGCCGCTGCAAATTTCCCTTCCATGCGGAGATTTCGTCTGTGCATGGATCGTTGTCAGTTGTCTGATATGGGCTTTAAGGGCCCACCCTTTACTTGGGAATGGCGTGGAGTGAAGGAAAGGCTCGACAGAGGCACTTGCAATCTTGACTGGCTGGAAGCCTACCCAGATTCTTCCATTCTTCATCTTCCCCAATTGAAGTCAGATCACAAACCTCTTCTTCTTAGGAGCTCCATTCAGGAGGGACATCATGTGTTGGAACGCCCCTTCAGGTTTATGTCGTGCTGGCTGACGGATAATCGATTCCCTCATGTGGTTAGTCATGCTTGGCGTAATAACTCTGATTGGGCTTCTGCTTCCGAGTGTTTCAAGAGGGATGTGACTGAGTGGAACTCTCAGGTCTTTGGGGATGTGTTTCGCCGAAAGAGTCGTCTAATGAAGAGGTTAGAAGGGATTAATACTAAACTGAGGATGCAGCATAACCCTTTTCTCCATAACCTTCAACGTAAGCTTTGGCAGCAATATAATCGTGTACTTGTTCAGGAGGAGATGATATGGCACCAAAAATCTCGATGCATGCGGGTTAAACATGGGGATAGGAACACAAGGTTCTTCCATGCCTATACCAAGACCCGTAGGAAACGTAATCGGATTGAGGCACTCACCACGGCGGAGGGGGCCCTAGTTACGGACTTGGACGCTCTTCGTTCAATGACAGTGGCGTTCTATGACTCTTTGTATACGTCCCCAGGCCCGCTTAGAACACTACCGGCCGCTCGGGGTTTTAACCCGCTTGGGTAGGGTGAGTTGGAGGAGATCCAGGCTCCTTTCACAGCGGAGGAGATCAAGCAGGCTGTGTTCAGCATGGGCCCTCTCAAGGCTCCTGGGCCGGATGGCCTTCAACCCATCTTCTTTCAGAAGCATTGGGAGGTTGTGGGGGAATCAGTTGTTAAATTAATCCAGGGTTGTTATCTTGACCATGCCAAGGTGCAGGAGATTAATGAGACCTTGCTTGTACTCATACCGAAGGTGGATAAACCGGATAACTTGAAGCAATACCGGCCGATCAGCCTCTGTAATGTGGTTTACAAGATTATGACTAAAGTGCTTGCTAATAGGCTGAAACCTGTTTTGCATTCCTTAGTTTCTCCTAATCAGTGCAGTTTTGTTCCGGGACGACATAGCTCAGATAATATTGTAATTGCACAGGAAGTTTTTCATTCCATGCGGAATTTGAAGCGGAAGCAAGGTTGGGTGGCGCTTAAAATTGATCTTGAAAAAGCTTATGACAGGATCAGCTGGGATTTCTTGAAGGATACCTTGATGGCAGTGGGTTTTAACCATGACTTTTGTGACTTGGTCCATAACTGTGTTAGTCTCTGTTCGTTTCAGGTCTTGTTTAATGGGTCAAAGACTACCCCGTTTACTCCTTCTCGCGGGATCCGTCAGGGGGATCCAATTTCTCCTTACTTATTTGTGCTTTGTATGGAGCGCTTGGCTCATCTTATTCAGGCGGAGGTGGAGAACGGTGCGTGGAAGCCTGTGGCCCTATCCCGTGGTGGTCCACAAATCTCTCACCTCTTCTTTGCGGATGACCTGCTTCTGTTTGGGGAGGCTACTTTTGAGCAGATTGATGTCATGAGATCCTGTTTGGAACGCTTTTGCGAAGCCTCGGGCCAGAACGTTAGTTTGGAGAAGTCACGGATGTTGGTTTCCCGTAATATCAGCAGGGTGCGGGCTAATCAGCTGAGTAGTGCAGCCCAGATCTCTCTTACTTCTGATTTGGGTAAATATCTGGGTGTGCCACTTCTTCATCGCCGGTCTAACAAAGACACCTATGACTTCCTCCTGCGAAATTCCCAGCAGCGGTTAGCATCGTGGAAAGCATCTTCCTTGAGCCTGGCAGGTCGGGTAACGCTGACTCAATCAGTCGTGGCAGCTCTCCCAACTTACTGTATGCAGACCATGCTCCTGCCAAAGTATGTGTGTGATCGGCTTGAAAGAGATCAGAAGCGTTTCATCTGGGGCGCGGATGCGGGTGGTCGCAGCTATAGCCATGTCTCTTGGAATCGGGTGTGCTCTCCAAAGTCAGTGGGGGGCCTTGGTCTTAGACGTCTTCATGAGTTTAACCAGGCTTTGTTTATGAAGATTAATTGGGGTCTGATTACAGCGCCAAACGCCCTATGGGTTCGGGTTTTGAAGCACAAGTATGGTTGTGGGGAAGGGGTTATGCCTTGGGTTACTCGTAGAAGCCCTGAGTCCTCCATTTGGCATGGTGTCCGCAACACCTGGACAGAGTTTAATCGTGGAATTCGATGGCAGATTGGGAGTGGCCAAGCGACTCGCGTTTGGACTGATCGGTGGCTTGTTTCCGGTATCTCCCTAGAGGAAGTAGCTCTCGAACCCGTACCACCTTTAATGCTTGACTGTGTAATTGCTGACTTATACCACGGTACTGGTTTGTGTGACTTGGAGAGGATCAGGGAGTTGGTGCCCGATGTGATCTTTCAGGAGGTTATGTTGGCTCTTCCAACTCACCTTTCCGAGGAACCTGATCGGCCCATTTGGGGTCGCACCAGCAATGGAGTCTTCACCACGAGTTCTGCTTATGAGCTTTTGACAGAAGATATGGAACATGCTGCAGCTGATCCCTTATGGAGGTTGATTTGGAGGTGGAAGGGAGCACCACGGTTTCGGTTCTTTCTTTGGAAGGTCGTTAATGGCGGGTTAATGGTGAATGCCAAGCGGGTTGCCAATCACTTGACGGAGGATGATATCTGCCCAGTTTGTGGCACCTTTTCTGAGACAGTTCTTCATGCTTTGAGAGACTGTTCGTTTGCGAGATCGTGCTGGAACGCATCCCTCCCTGGTACCCTGGATAGCTCGTTTTTCTCTTTGGAGATAGAGGAGTGGCTGCGGTGGAATATGGGAGGTGGCCCTGTTCATAGTGATTCCAACACATGGACCCAGAGATTTGTGATTAGTCTCTCTTGTTTGTGGCGCATGCGGAATGAGGTTGTGTTCAACCATACACCTTGGGATTTCAGCCAGGTGATTGCGTGGATTAACTCCTGCATCCACGACGAGCGTGCTGCAGCATCCTTTGATGGTTTTACTGGTCCTCAGAGTGAAACGAGTACAGTTTGGCTTTTTCCATCGATTGGGTGGGTGAAATATAACGTCGATGGCTCGGTTTGGGATACTGGAGAGGCTGCATGTGGTGGTGTTCTCAGGAACAGTTCTGGTCACTGGGTACAAGGTTTCTGTAGACGGCTGGGAACGTCGAACCCTTTGATGGCTGAGCTTTGGGCCATCCGATCAGCTGTTGAAGCCATGCCGTGGCCAACATATCCACGCGTGATTGTTGAAAGCGACTCGGCTGAGGCGGTTGAAGCGATCACGGCGTCGAACACTTTCGCAGAACCGTTCTCAGGAATGGTGCGGGCAATTCGGCGTGCGATCCCTAGAGGTGTCGAGGTTAAGTTCCGGTATGCTCCAAGGGAAGCGAATCTTGTTGCTAAGGCAGCCCATGTCTTTGGTTTTGGGATTCACTTGTTGCAAACTCCTTTGGCAGAATGTCGCCACTTTCTGTGCCAGGATATGGGTGAAGCGTTGGCTTCTCTCCGTGTTCCTGTTTCTTAGCGTTTTTTTCGCTTTTCGGGGCCTTGCCCCTCCATGTAACCAAAAAAAAAGAAACACAAGATTTGAATCCCTTGAATCCACCCTCATATTGAATTCTTCAACACTTACATGCGTGATAGCGTCTGAATTTTCAAGTATCATAACAAATGTGAGCAAATCTTAATTACTCTTCTATGCATTATTAACTTATGGAGCAACACCCATGTGATATATTAACTGTCTCTGTCATGAACTTTTGATTTCACATTAACAAAATGTAATTTCAAGAAACATCTTGCTAACCAGTAACCAATGTCATTGATTATTTACTCAGTGAGTTTGAGGCTTTCGTTAGAGCTTGTCTTCCAAAAAATTGAGTTAAATTTTAGTGTTTTACCATAATGTATAAATATTATAAATACATTGTCAGATAATATGGAGCTACAGTGGCTAATACTAGGAGTTTTTGAAACGGAATGTCAGGTTTCTTCTCTTGAACATGTATTGGGGGAAAGGCAAGCATATTAATATGTACTATTCCTTATATAAACATTGAGCACGACATGACATAGACTTCTTACTTTGGAATCAGCCTCCTCAAGGAAAATTGTTCTATTATTGCCTTTTTAAATTTTTTTAATCAAAAAGAAGAAAAAAAGAAGAAAACTATAAGGGAGAATTGGAGTTTCACATTAATCAAGAAAACATCGCTAAGATAAACATACCAAAGACCTTAAAAATTTGGGCAAATACGCATGTTTGTTTTTAAGTAGAAAATCATATTCGGTGCATCAATATTTAAGAACTAACTAAGTTACGAGACCTCATTACGATTGGAACGTGAAAGGAATCAAAAGATCCCAATTGAAGTTTAGTTGAGTTCAACTTAAAACCAAATAAGCATATAATGTGATAAGTATTTTTGGTAGTTTGTCCCGACACTCTAATAACCTAATAGAAATGTCAATTTGAGTTTCACGTTAGGTTGGGCTTGGTCAAAATTAACGTCTCAGGCCCACTTTATGTTTTCTAATACATGAAAACATAAAGTGATATAATACATAAAATAAAAATAAAAATAAATATTTTATTACTACTATTACTTTTTTATTTTAATATGCACCTTTACATGCTTATAATTAATAAATAAGAAAAATAAAAAATGGGTTAGTGAACTAAGTCAAATCTAGATCGTGCTTCAATATTGGTAGCCCAACCTATGCTTTTGGTCAGGCTGACCTGTTGTGTCTAACCCGTTTTGACACCTCTAATACTCCATGTTTCCAATAGTTATTTGCATTTAGAATACTTTATTTGAGTTAACAATTTATTATAAACGTTTATACAAATGTTTGAGAAAGCGCTCATGTCAACAATTTGTGACATACATATAAATTTTTTTTAGCTTATTTTCATAAGTTGTTCATATTAATTTATAAATAAGTGTTTTATATGCTTATAACCTATTCTAAGCTTATTAAGCTTCACAGATTAACTTATAAAGTGTTTATACAATAAACACTCATTGTCGTAAGTGTTTAATTAAATTGTTTGACCGGAAAAATAGATACTCTTATTTTGAAGGGATTGAGTAAATACTATGAGTAAATACAATATCTAAACTCTATAAATCTTTCATAATAATTGCTACAGCCAACTAAACATTTCATTTTGTTATAAGCTGAGGAAAGTTTTAAATAACATCACATTGAGGTAGCTAATTATTAAGTTCTACGAAAATGCCAGTGTATTTGGTTGAAAATCCAACAGGTCATCATCAATTACTTGAAAGAATTATCCAGTGAAGGGTAAAAGCAAGACTTTTTTACCTTGCTGGTATAAATTTAAAATTTATTTACCAATCTGGTGCACTGGTGCAACTTTTAAAATATTTACACAACTAGTGTAAATTGCCACTAGCATCGGCGATATATATATATATATATATATATATATATATATATATATATATATATATATATATATATATATATATATATATATATATATTTTTCATGTTTTGAAGAAATCGCCAACAGTCGTGGCGATATATATATTTTTCTAGTATCGTCATCGTCATTGGCGTTAACCAAATATTATATATTTAAAACTTTTGAGTATCGCCACTATCATTGGCGATTTTTAACTTTTTGAGTATCGTCATTCCTAATGGCGATGTCCTTTTTTCTTTTTTTAACACTTGTTTTTTTTTGGAACAATGGTATCTTATTTTCATTTTTGTGCATAGCAATAACAACAATGATAATTACTCACACAACGTTACATCATAATAAGCATCATACATACATGCATGTATGTTATTATTATTGGCTGATTTCTCCAGCATTTAGACTGGTGCAAATATATAAACTTCATCATATCCTTTCCCAGCCTTCCCGCAATAAGTGGGACTGTAATTGTAAATAAGATTGTCACGTACTTCTTGAGCAACTGGTCTGTTTATGGATATAATTAGGGATGGCAATTTTGTCCAAATCCATGGGTACCCGCCCGAACCCGATCCGATTTGACGGGCAAAATCCGAGTTGACTGGATTTGGGTTTGGGTTTGGGTTTTGCCCGTTACTGTAGCCATTTATGGGTTTGGGTTTGGGTTTGGTATTAGTTAAATCCGTGCCCATACCCGCCCAAACCCGAACCCAAAGATACCCGAAACATAAAATTACAAAAAAACCCTCATACATATATATATATATATATATATATATTTATAAACTTTGTTCTTAGTGTTTGATGATTAATTGTACTTTTGTATGTTTGAGAAAGTAAACTCTAAACTATTGTTGTCTCACTTTAGTGATGGATGAGGATGATGAATAGTATTTGTTTTTTTTCTTTCTTTCTATGAATTTCACTTTTCTTTTATATGAAAGTAATTAAGTTATGGATTGAGTTGCTACGTAACTAATGAGTTTGGGTTTGAGTTTCGGGTAAATCCGAAACCCAATGGATTTGGGCATGGATTTCATTTTATCGCCCATAAGGTTTGTGTTTGGGTTTGGGTTTGTGTTCTGGGATTTGGGTTTGGGTTTGGTAATTATAAAACCCGTGCCCGATCCTACCCGTTGCCATCCCTAGATATAATGTTGGACTCAATTCAATAAGCAGTACAAGTGTTAAAAAAAGAAAAAAGGACATCGCCATTAGGAATGACGATACTCAAAAAAATCAAAATCGCCAATGTTAGTGGCGATACTCAAAAGTTTTAAATATATAATATTTGGTTAACGCCAATGACTATGACGATACTAGAAAAATATATATATCGCCACGACTGTTGGCGATTTCTTTAAAACATGAAAATATATATATATATATATATATATATATACATATATATATATATATATATATATATATATATATCGCCGATGCTAGTGGCGATTTACACTAGTTGTGTAAATATTTTAAAAGTTGCACCAGATTGGTAAATAAATTTTAAATTTATATCAGCAAGGTAAAAAAGTCTAAAAGCAATACACATAATGGCTATAAATAAACTATTTATTCAGGGTGGGGCCATGACCCCTATGGGCCACCCCCTCCCTCCGCCACTGGCCACAGACGGGGGGTTGAGATGCCAACAATCTCCAACAATAGAGCTCCCAAGTGCGACATCAAGGGGGGAATCCAACATCCGAATAGCATTAAGAGAGTTTGTAGCTCAACATGAGAAAATCTAAAACACTATATTGCGGGGCTAAGGAGCGCGAGCCCAAATGAGGTAGCCAGTCTGCCACTGTATTATCCTGATGCAAGTCATATTCTACCGTCAAGAGACCAAACTATTTTAGAAAACAAAATTCAGAATTCCACGTATTAGAATTCCTTAAGAAGTAAGATTTCTTACTTATAACGTTTTCAAATTAGGAATCTAGCGGTTGTCTCTTCCCGTGTAATGTTGCAACCGGAAAGAAACAAAAAGAGCTTCCACTATACAAGAAAGAGTGTATTAATTTCACTTTATTCCTCCCTTCTTGACAACAACAGATCGAAAGGAAGTTGATTTAGGTCCTGTTTGAAAAAACAGCTTAATTAAGCACTTATGGTCATAAGCGCTTATGTCATAAGCGCTTATTCATAAGCTATTTTTGAAAATTTATTGAAATAAATTAAAAATAAGCTGTATATAAGCATAAGCTGTTTTTCATAAGCTATCCTGAGTAGCTTATGAAAATAAGCTGAAAATAGCTTATGGCAGGTCATAAGCTGTTTGCATAAGTCCTCCCAAACACTGACATAAGAGCTTATGCTGTCAGATAAGCTCAAATAAGCTCTTCCAAACTGGGCCCTAATCCAAATCATTGTTAGCTCTAACTTGAAAATTCACATATTTTAATCATTTGATGCATAGAGAGTTAGCTTTTTTATGTTAAAGGAATGATAGCTCTATAATTCTGAATTCTGATTGAGGCACAGGGAAAGTTTGGCATCACACAAAGATTTGTGGTAACTGTTAACGGTTCTTTTCATTTAGCTCTTTAGAAAAAGAGTTGGGTTGTCTTTTTCATTCCCCGTGGTGTGTTAGGTGCAAACAGAGTTCGATCACTCACTGCTTTTGCAAGTAACAAAATCGCTTCAGTGCAGCCTTGTATAAGGAGACAAATCTTTTCATCTTTATTAGGACTTTATCTCTTTTGTTATTCATGATAAAGGTTAATGAAGATTGTAAGCTGAAGAACAGGTTAACGAAGATTAACTACACATTAAGTAAACTCAATGTTGTTTTTGTTCAAACAATGCATTTGTGCAATTTCGAGTTCCGGAGGAACGGAATTATTAGCTTGCTTGATCAATTATTTTTCTCAAAATCAATTCTGAAATTTAGAATTTTTTTTAATAGCTTATCCCATAATTTAATCTTATTTCAAAATCAATTGTAAAAAGATTTTCGAATGTGTAATATGTTTGGTGTCATGTTGTGACCAAATACAAAGGCACAAATGCAGTCCACCAATCGGAAACCATGATGCAGATAGAGACTAGTAAAAATTCAACAGCTAAAACAAATTTCTCTAATTCCTAAGATTTTCAATTAAAAATTTAGCATAATTATTTTACTCAAATATAATTTAGCTATAACTTTAATTGAATCCTCTGGAGGATTCAAAGTTGATAAATTTATAGCGCATAATTTGATTGAATGGTGTACCAGTATGGTTGAGTCCCCGCACTAGGTCGACAATACTCGCATTCCACAACTTCCACATCAGGTTGATCATACTTCATGCAGGGAACCAAGGTGAACTTCCACATCATGTTGGCCATATTCTCATAACTAGGTTGAGCTTCCACATTAGGTCAGTCATACTCTCATGCAAGTGACCATACTAAGTTCATGTTACTAGTCAACCATTAGACCAACATATCGTGAGCCTAATGTTTGGATCAATTGGATTTGGGTGGATTTGTGTTATGGATAGAGTAATAGATTTACTCTTGTGGGTGATTGACCTGACTCTATGTGCACGAGAAGGCGTATCTGAAGAACTCATAGACCGATCGAGGTGTGAAAGCTGGACCAAAAGCCCATACATAATATTCCTGCTTCTAGAATATTTTAACTTTCCCTAAGGTGGTTCACAAATATTGATGAGAGATTTGAATATATAGGTCAAAATTGTTTTATTGATATTTATCATTGTACCTACGCATAGGGGGCGATTTCTTAAGGGACACTTGGTGAGCTATGTCAGTGAAAGTTTTACGAATCAAACAGGGTAATTCCTTACTTTCACTTGAAAATTTGGTACTTCACCTGGGGTAAAGTATTTGACCGAAGTCAAAAAGAGATTGACCCACTTCATTCGCTTGGTGAATAATCTTTGCTTCGCGGGAACAACAAAAACCACCATCTCGCTCCTTCCTTTCTTTGGAGATGTATAAAAGGAAGTTTGAGTCACTTTGATCCTTGCTTAGTCTTCTAGAATTCACGACGTGAACAAATGGTTTCATAGAATGAAGGATTCGGGAGAAATATGATAAAATTCTTATAAAAAAAATTAAGAAAGTAGCTATGGTGTATAATTTTTTTACCCTAATATATAATAAAATATACATTAATTATTTTACATTCCTTAGTCCTTACTCATGTCATGTGGGCATTGAATGACTTAACACAGTTATCAAATTGGTACCAACTAAGAATTGACTAGAACTGTAGCATGAAACAAAACAGTGAAAAAAACCTAGAAAAGGAAGTTTATGGTAGCTTTGAATTTGAAGATGTTTCGACTGTGAACAAAAATGGACAAAAGGGAGAGAGAGAGAAGCAGTAGTTCTTCTGGTTAATATGACTGATGCTTGATCCATGTGAACATAATCAATAGATACAACTGATTTGCTTGAATTAGATTCTACCCGTGACTCTGCAACACATTTTCTGATTCCTTTGTCAAAATAATATCAACAGCTAACAACTTAATAATGAGACAATTATCTAAGAAACTAGGCCTCCAAACTCCAATTTCAACAATTTTGGTAGGCTTACACTTATTAATTGAATTTGGTGCTTGCTGTGGTACCTTAAGCCAGATTAAGGCGTGGTACCCAGAATGATATAAATTAATAGAAAAATATAACAATTTGAACTTAAAATAAAATGATGGATGAAGATTTGCAAGGTTCAACATAGATGAGGCATGAAGAAAGAAGATCATGACAAGAAAGGATCTTAGATGATCTCTCAAAGTTGAAAGTTAAACATAAAACCGTAGTTTTTCAAATTGTGCATTGAACAGTATAAACAAACTTAAATACAATATGTTATTAGTTCATTGAGTCATTGAACTTAAATTCTTAAAAATTGCAACAATATATCATCCATTTTTTTAAGAAAATAACAAAATTATAACTTAAAGTACTATACGAGGTACCACACCCGAAAAAAAATATGGGTATCACAGAATTCACCCATTGAATTTTGAATCCGATGCGTCCAACATTAGCGTACTGCGAACAACACGAGTGTTCAAATGACACTGATGTCACATATGCACACGATCACTGCATTTCCTTATTTTATGCTTGTGTATAGATTCTTGTCATTCTCCTAATCTCCTTCACACACGTACTAGGCATGTTTGGTGGTAGAATACTAGAATCATAGATGAAAAGAGAGAAAAAGATGAGGATTTTTTTTTTGAAATTGGTTATTACTGCATCCATTCCTAAATCCTAATTATAATATCTTTTTTAGTCAGATATGCTTATTAAAAAAAACATGTAATAATGTTAATTAATGTATTAGTTTTGAAAAAATTAGTGGTAATAAAATTTTTGAAATTACAAAGTAAATAGAAAGGGTATACTTGAAAAAAGATAATAAATATTTTTAAAATCTAGTAAGAGATCTTATACAAAGAACACCAAATATGTCTTTTAAAGTGTCTTATAATTAAGGACGAAGAAAGTACAAGAGAAAAAAAAACGAGTGGTAGCTAGTCTCATGTTTCATCCGATTGATTAGAAAGAAGAAGAAATAATGATGTTTTTGTGTGAAATAACTATACCTAATTACCTATTATAAACATATATATATATATATTTATATAATATATGTTATATGATTGTAATTTATTTCCTAAAATTGTAAATGAAATAAATGAGAGTAAGTTTCTTCTAAATTTGGAGAGATTGAATAAAGTAGGTGGTTCCCACTTTTTTCCCACCCCTCTCTTCTCCTATATTTAATTAAGGAAAATATGATGCATATTCATAAAGCCGCATGAGTACACATGTTACATGTTTACCCCTATGACATGTGGTAATGCTCATGCTAATACATAGGCTATGTTTGGCATGTCATTTCAGCTAGCTTATAGCTTATTTGACTAGCTTAAAGCTTATTTGACTAACTTAAAAGCTCTTCAAAAGTGTTTGGTGAAGGAGCTTATTTTAGTAGCTTAAAGCTTTAAGCTATAAGCTATCTCAGGTAGCTTATAGCTTAAAGCTTATAGCTTATTAAATTTATTCTCATTTTTATCCTTATTATTTTATTAAAATTCTACCATTACCCTTATATATTTATAAAAACACTAAACTTATTTTCCCCTCACACTTATGTATGCAATTCCCGCCACACCGTTGCGCACCACAAGTATTATAAATATTATATTAATAAAAATAAATAAAAATTAATATTATATTTTTAAGATGATAAATAACTGAAGTTAATAAAAATATTTAAAGTGATAATAATTTTAATATTAATACCATATTAGTATTAATGTGAAAATAAAGTAATGTTAAATATAAAAATAATTATACAAGTATGTCATTTTATGTCATTTTATAATTTCAGCTTGTTTAACCGCTAGTTTTGCCAAACACTTTTGTTTCAATCACGTAGCTTTTCAGCTTTCAGCTATCAGTTTTCAGCTAGCTTATCAGCTTTTAGCTATCAGCTAGCTTATAAGTTTTCAGCTAGCTTATCAGCTAAACATGCCAAACATAGCCATACATAACTTAGTATTTTAGTGGGGTTAAAGAGACGCACTTGAAGTATCAATAAAATGTTTATTGTGAGGTTGAACTATAAACTCATAATAACTAGATACAAAACTATGTGGTAGCCAACAAGTGCACACATGTGGATGGTTTTGACGCTTAAGCCTCTTCGTACTTCGGCAAAACGACTCGCAATCTAATGGTTAAGGAGACAAGGAGCAACGATAACAATGAGTGTTCGCACATATAGCACATGGGGAGGCATATTGGGACAAGACGACTTGCAATCTAGTTGTGAAGGAGACAGTGAGGGATACACATATATCGCAAGATGGAGACGTGTGGCTAACGGGAGATGCTGGTTGTCGACGTTTGTGAACTGTGGTGATGAGCCAAGAAGAGGGCAACGACGATGACAATGATGATGGCAAACAGATGACCTGGTTTGTTCAAGGCGGCTTGAAAACACGCAAGGTGACTGAAGGTGGGATAATGGGAGGTGGCAAGTGGTAGTAGATGATGAAGGAGTGTCTCGATAGTCTATACCACTTAAAGTGACAAAAACTTGTGTAAAATTTACAAAACTTCAAATCAACCTGAAATTACAATAATACCCCTATTTTTTCTAGGGGTATAACATGTGACATTTTTCTAGGTATTTCATATCACACAACACCCAATTTCTTGGGCAAATGAAACTTCATACACATGTAACAAAGACACCAGTAATCAGCCACAAATAGTGCAATCAAGTACTATGTAGCAAAAATTCAGGATCATTTATGAAAAATGAAAACGAAATTGAGGCAACTTTTGTGGAGAATAACATCAACATATGTGTGGGGGCAAAGTGAAGTGGATAAAAAATCACAGAACTGAAGAGATGCTTCTTTTTTCAAAGCACATAACTTCACGCCGCTACACTCCCATTTTCACCTTTTCCCCTGTCTCTCATCTCTCTCTGTGTGTCATCTGAGTTAAACCATAGGGTGGCGCATGCATCATCTCTCTCTCACACCCTTTCTCTCACTATATATAACACTTCACATTCACACTGTCACAAGCTCCACGCTGCACAATAGACACATAGTGGACCAGGTCATCACGCCAAACCTCACACGTTGTAGAGTTATCAGCTACATACATTCATAGAACCCGAATCTCAATGACCCTTCTTCACAAACACTGAAAAGGGTACTCGTTTCTAACTTGCACTCTATGTATTTGTTGTTATGCGTGTGTTGTGTGTCTTATGTTAAGTCTCCTCTGACTCTTAGAGAGAGGCAGAGTCTAGTTTACTCCAACTCTGCTATATAAATAAATCATAAAGATTACATTTTTAATGCATTTTGATCTCATTGTCATAGATCTTTCACATCTCAGCCTACCCTTTTACCTTCTCCTTCTTTTTCTCCATCTCTTCCCTGAAGGGGTGTTTGAAATGTTGTGATTTTGGTCCTCATTGTTCATTGGATCACTGTTTGAATTTGACTGGGTTTGTGCACTGCATCACATTCAATGGAGGATTTGGTTTTTGTGTTTTTGGGGTGGATTGAGTTGACTGCAGATCTTCTGTTTGTTTAATTGCTGCAAAGTGTCAACCTTTTTCTAATAACAGCATTGGTTTGATTTGGGGTGTAACTTGGTGATCTTTTGCCGTTTAGAGTGTGAATCAGGTGAAGGGTATCAGAAATGTTGACTTGCATAGCTTGTTCCAAGCAGCTTAATAATGGATCTCTTCAACCAGAAGAAGAGGAAGAAGCTGTGCAAACACCCAGCACCAAGCAAGCCATCAAGGCTCTCACTGCTCAGGTTAATTCACAAAGCCATTTAGAACTGTTTTAGTAATCAATTGTGTAATTCTCTTCATATTTGAATGCTAATAGTTAGACAAGAGATTCAGAAACTCATTATTTTGCTAACATGAATTTGTCAGTTTTATAAAAGTCCATGTTCTTGTTCCTGCCCTGGCATGTAGGATTTCATTTTTGTGATTCCTTGAAGTTTGAGGAACAAATCATGGAATAGAAGATACCCAATTGTGTTGTCTTTCAATGTTTTCTTATTTTGTTTTTCTCTGTGGTGACAAAGAGCTAGTTTTTGTTTACCAGATCAAGGACATGGCAGTGAAGGCTTCTGGGGCCTATAAGAATTGCAAGCCTTGTTCAAGATCTTCCAATAATAACAAGAATCGAAAGTATGCTGACTCTGATGTGGGCTCAGATTCAGCAAGGTTCCACATGGCCTACCACCGAACTGGTAGCTCCAATTCAACCCCAAGGATGTGGGGTAAGGAAATGGAAGCAAGACTGAAAGGGCTTTCCAGTGGGGAAGGAACACCAGCATCAGTGAGTGGACGTACTGAGTCAGTGATGTTAACGGAGGAGGATGAGCCCAGGGAATGGATTGCACAAGTGGAGCCTGGTGTGCTTATTACTTTTGTTTCATTGCCTCAGGGTGGGAATGATCTGAAGAGGATACGGTTCAGGTACTACCCTTCTCTCTTGTATGTTTTGGAAATTGCACGAGCTCTTAGTGTAATTGATTCTAAATTCAAAATTAATTATGGGGAGAAGCTTATGCGAGTAGCTTCAGGATGTCAGAATTGTCATTTGGCAGAGGCAACTAGCTTTTTAACCAGTGTAACTTTGTCCTTTGGTTGTTTAAACTTTCACTTCTTTGATCTGGCATTAAGTACATGTTTGTTTGAGAGTGATCACATACTTTTCAAAGGCTGTCCAGATTCTAGATTGGCAGCATCTATCTTGTTTGTATTGCCTCTAGCTTTGTTCCACTGTCAGTAACTCATGCTTCACTGGTTGTTATAGAACGGGGCAAAAGCAAAAAGGGTTTTTATCTCCTAGCCTGATCATTCAAATGCCCTCCCTCCTCTCATCCCCCAAAAAGAAAAAGGGAAAAGAACAAAGAACAGAGGGGGTGTAAAAGGGGGAAATAAAGTAAAGGAAGCTATGCAATTAAATAGGCCAGCCTCACTTTTGTGCCATAGCAATTTTCATTTTATGAAAGACAACCAAATTTGTCAAGAACACTCCCCTCTGTTCTGAATTATAAAGGAAATTTTAATACACGAATTAAACTAGAAGGGTCCATTCAATAAATAGTTTATGAACATAAATTCTACTTTATTGTTATTGAATATTTTCATTAACTTACACGATTTAACTATAACTGGTACAAGTTATAACTTAAGGCACTTCTATCTTTCATAAAAGTTTAGGTTTCTATTAAGTCACTCTCACAACAATTTGGAAACAACGTATGGAGGTTGTAGTAGCATAAAATTTAACTGCTTTTTTTGCTCAACGCAACCATGTTGGGGGATCCAATTATCCAAATCTCATTTGGACTTATAGTTCTGGGTAGGTAAAACTTCCAGGGGTGCATCAATTGGTAAATAATTTGTGTACCCTGAGCACAAACAGTTTCCCCAGAACCCAGGGGATGGAGCTGTTTATAAACTTTTTGAAATGTTTGGGTCTATACTACTATACCAGTGCTGTCTCCCAAAATGAGCTGACCATTTTAGTCCTATACAGGCTGAAAGTTTTTTGATGAAGGAAAATGTGCTTGTGTTAGATGTCAGGTTTCTTCTTTTATCTAATTATTTTATGTGTGTGATCAGCCGTGAAATGTTCAATAAATGGCAAGCACAGAGGTGGTGGGCAGAGAATTACGACAAGGTCATGGAGTTGTACAATGTTCAAAGGTTCGATCAAAATGCAGTTCCTCTTCCAACCCCACCTAGATCTGAGGATGAGGTGAGGATTCACCTTTGTGTTATTTGTTGTTGAGAATTTCATGATTAAATGTGTATTCCAAACCAATGCATGAGTTTGAGTGGTAAACCTGGCTTTGAATTGCATGGAGTTGTGCAAGGATTGTCTTCCTACTTAATCTGTGACCTATAAATTAACTAAGGCAGTGGATTGTTACCTTTTATATTCACATGAGCAATTCATTTAGAATATTCAGTTTTGAATCGACTTCTCTTTTTCTTTTTCAGAGCTCAAGGATTGAATCTGCGAGGGACAGCCCTGCCACTCCTCCTCTCAGTAAAGAGCGCCTGCCCCGTCATCTTCACCAACCAATGGGAATGGGTTACTCCTCATCAGATTCACTGGATCACCACCAAAGGCAACCTCAACCTCGTTATGAAACAAGCGGTTTAGGATCAACACCTAATCTTTCCACCATTAGTGTGCCAAAGACTGAGAGATCATCCATTGAAGGTTCTGTAAGGACAAGTTCCTCGGGAGAGGAAGATCGCTCAGGTGAGCTTTCAATCAGCAATGCCAGTGAAATGGAAACCGAATGGGTCGAACAGGATGAACCAGGAGTATACATCACCATCAGAGCGCTGCCAGGTGGAGCTAGAGAACTTAGGCGTGTCCGGTTCAGGTATGCAGAAATCATAAGAATGGAAAATAAACTATTTTAATGCAAAAGTTTTTAATTCTTTGTAGCTAACTATCTTAACTGGTGCATGATACCTCCCAAGTCCTAACCAAGTTGTGTTGCTCCTGGATTTTTGAAAATTGTCTTTCCTTAATTTTGGTATCTTGTTTATGCTTAGTAATTTGATTCTCTGATTTTTTTAAGCTTCTAGGTTTTATAAATTAAATTGGAGGTATACACCAAATCATTAAGACGGATTTGGAATTTAAAAGTCTGTCATGAAACATGATTTATAACAGGACATTATGGCATTGTTTGACCAAAGCTTTTGCTGTATATTCAAAAGCTGAATTTTTATGACCAATCACATTCATTTAAATTAAAATTTTCTTTTGCACAGCCGCGAAAAATTTGGAGAAGTGCACGCCAGATTGTGGTGGGAAGAGAACCGTGCTAGGATACAAGAACAATACTTGTGATTGTGACTGTAGAAAAGAGCCCCTTACACAGACAACTGCTTCAGCAGGCTAACAGAGTACAACTTGAGAGCTTTACAGTATTGTGCATTCTAGATTCAGTTTCCTCTTTTCCAGTGGATAATTTGCAAGTAACTGCAACTTTCAACTTTGGAGTTCACTTTAGCTGTGGAGAAACGCAGGTGTTGGGAAATAATTAAATTATGATAGTGAGATTTTAGTTACAGTTAAACTTGTTAGGGAGATAGCATCAGTGTCTTCTTGCATTGGGAATTGTCTAGTGTTTTCCATCTTGTATGAATTTTGAACTATTCCATGTGATGTAATATGTTTGGTCAATTGGTTCTATCAAAATGGTTAAACTGGAAATTTTGCAGAAAGCCAATCACTAGAAACTTTGATAACCAAGTACCTGTTTTCTTTCAATGCATCAGAAAACGTCTAGCAGTTTCTATAACTGATCAAGAATTAGTGGCAGTCTATAAATAGAAGATAGGACAAAGATGGAGAGAATTTAATAGCTGTCATGATGGCAAAGGACAAGGGTTAGGTTATACATATTTTATCATAGAATTAAAGCTCTAAATATGTTAGCTTAAGGGCTAACTCGTGATTTTATATGGTGGAGCTTGTTTAACAAAATTGCTGTCATTAACCATTTTGTGAAAAAGGTACTTTAGAATTATGATATGGCTCTTATTGGTATGGTATGTTCGTCTACGCGATTCACCAGCCCTACACATGTTTCCATGCAATACTCTTTTGTTGGAAGCAATAATTTTCTGCTTCCATGTGGAGGCCAGTATAGGTCTGCGTGGTGTAGACTACGCCAATAGCATGTTGAAGCGCTAGGAGATCTTACCGAGAGAATATCCACCAACTTGGGATTTTCTTTACATAGGGAGATTCGGACCCAGACCCTTGAGAGAGTTAGGCTCAAATCCAAGTCCTGATGGTCAAGTCTGTCAATCCACGTTGGCTTAATTGCCTTTTGCACCTTCTGAAAGGCCAAATAAGAACCGTCTGTATATTGTAACTCCAGATTAGGATTTAGGAGTGACATCTGCCATATTTAAAGCAAAGTGAGTGTTAAGCTAGAAGGGACAAGATCTGATATCCATGTAACATGTTAGAGACAATCGCTTGTTCCAAAAAAAGAAAAGGAACACCACGTCTAGATGCAAAGAACACCATGACCTGACCTCTAAAGCCCCATGTAATCATGTAACTATGTTTGCATTGCAGTGATATTATTATTCTAGCATAAGTATTGATGTTTGAGTAAAATTATTTTATGTGTTGATTCAGGTTCAATGAGCGACAAATATTCATGAAGAGATAAAAATGTGCTACCATATGATTAGTGGATGATTTCAAAATAATGATGCAGAAAAAGATCCATACGGCATGAAGCATTCGTGAATACAATATACATATTTTTTTGAGAAAAATGTGCACATGCACATCAAACTTCATACCTTTTGCAAGTAGGTAGTTTCTACTTTTATTTCATCCCATCAGTTCCTAAATTTCAACTTAAATTACCAACGTAAAAAAATAAAAAATAAAAAAATCTGTTTTTCTCCATGTAAAGCACAAATTAAGGAGATAGTGGAAGTCCTGTCTTCAGGCTAAAAATTGGTAGCCAGTCTCCAATTCATAGAACTGATAGTTTGGATGTTGGAACACAGTGCATGATAAAAGTAATAGACTTTCTTGATATCCAAATTCTCTTTGTATGGTTTCAAGGAAACATCGGTCTAGACTGTTATACATATGATTCCTACATCCACCTAAAGGCAAGGTTCCCCAGTTTCTTCTTTAAATTTGTCGTGTGATTCACAGCTTCTTTTGGAGGTTGATGGCATTACCAATTGTCCCTTTTTCGAGAATGAAACTGCATTGCAGAGGGCTTATGATATGATATGTTGTAGAAACAATCTTACATGATTTACCAAGATTTTTGTAATGACTAATGAGATTATAAAGAATATCACATAGTTTGATTTGATGGTCCAAAAACTATTTGAATGTAGTTGTCTATCCACTTAGGAATGAGAACCAAGAGGGTTTATGCAACGGGCAAGTCAAAATTTCCTTATTCATGAGGTGATTTAATGAAATTGTTAATCTTCTTCCCAACTATAAGTTATCACTTTTTTTAGAGCGTGTGAACCATGTGGATTAGAGGCTTTGTGTGACTAAGGTCCATCTTAGTTTTCTCATGTGTTATTTGGGCACGAAAAAATATCACTATTTGATCCTATTAGGCAGGGTAGATGAGAGTATGGGAAGACACTATAAAGTATAAATCTATTTCATTTTCCTTAAAAGTGATTTGTAAAAATTGAAGGTTTTTTTTTTTTTTCTCCAGATAAGATGGAGACACCTTCACATTTAAAATTGTAAAAGTGTCATTCAATCGAAAGATACGTTTTTATATCTGATCGATATAAGATTCTAGTGAGAAACTTCAAAGTTCTTAATCTTAATTTAAATTTTAGACTTGAAATTAAATAGTAAAAACATTTTGAAAAATCATTTATTTTAAATTGAATTTAAATTTTATGAATAAACTAAAAAAAGTTCTTCTAATTTTGCTGGTTACAAATGGAAAATTAAAAGACAACAAATGATGCTAATCTAGAGCGTCTCGGTACTGAAGCACCACCATGCTGGAAGGAGGAAATCTCTAGACAAAACGAGAAAATCAGTCAATCGTTGCTTGCTGAGTTAAAGCATTAGCCACTGAATTTTGCTCCATATGAATAAGAGACAATCTAATTGCCCATCACCAGTGAAACATAATTCTAATGCGAAGAATAGTATTGTTCCCCAAGTTGTGGTAACATCCACATTGTTCGCGAGAACCTCCATAACATCTTTGCAATTTGAGGCGCACACAACATCCTTATGACCCAAATCCATACACGGTTCATACCATGTACAACGACAAGGAATTCCGCAAGGAATGAATTCCCCTACCCTAGGCTCGTCGAAACTCTAGTCAACCAACTTCCATTTAAGTCACAAAGCACTTCATCCAAACCCATACTACCTATACCCGCCATCCATCTTCCATCAACATAAATTCTCGCATCAGCGTGTTCCATAACACGTTAGCATGGCTGCACCATACGAAACCAATCTGGTCACTACACTCGTACAGGGAGCAAATCAGGTGGGCGCTAAAGTCGTGTCCCATGCAACAACAACGTTCTTTGCTTGCCCCACTTTTTTCCCTCCAAGTTTAAACATCAATCAAAATCAGCTACGTAATACATTCCGCGACTTTCATATCCACCATAATCCAAGATATCGCTGCTGAAACAAACTACGAAATCAGAAATGTAATTGCACAGAACGAGCAATCAGAGGCATCATAACATTAAAATAAACCCATATCATTATTGATTTAGACAAATTTCGAAACAGATGACCTAAAAGAAGATTCACTTTCAAATTATTCAAATTAAAGAGACAAAAATTCCAACCTCATGCTTGTATCAGTTGTATGTGAGATGACAACTTTTATATATAGATTTTGTATCTTCCACTAACCCACGTGGATTAATTCCCAATTTAAGATTAACCCAAAGGGCATAATCATAATTTAACAAAAACCCAGTTTTCCTCAAACATAAAAGAAAGTCATCTGTCAAACGTTTTCAAAACCCTCACTCACTTCTCTTCTCTTCTCTCTCAGAGCCGCTTTCTGGAGAGACTGTCTCTCTCTCTCTCTCTCTCTCTCAACAGAAAAACCCAACCCAGATAAAACCCTAACCTCTCTTTCCCTTCCTCCTCCTGCATCGTCGTCAAGTTTTACTTTTTCGAGTTCGCGTTAGCGTCTTCTCATCTGGGTCGTCTTCACTTTTCGCTGCAATGGTCCCTGCTTCGCGAACCGAAGGTGGCACTGGAACCAACGCACTCTCTGCCAAGGTGAGAAAAACCATCCAATCCATCAAGGAAATCGTTGGGAATCATTCCGATGCTGATATCTATGTCGCCCTCAAGGAAACCAACATGGATCCTAATGAAACCACTCAGAAATTGCTTAACCAAGGTTGGGGCCACTCTGTTTTTCTTTCTTCAACCCTACTTTTGTTTTGTTTTTTTTTTCCCTTTCTTTGGTTTTGATTTTGTGTTTTTTTGATTGTGTTGGCTTGTTTTTGGATTTTGGATTAATGGGGTTTTGTTAAATGTTTGTTTGTTTTTTTTGCCCCTGCCTTTGGGGTTTTGATTTATGGTAGGGCTGTGAAATGTTGTTCCCTGAGGATTTGTTTGATGTGTGTGGAATTCACATGTGGGCTGCATTTTGGTGGTTAGTTTGCCAGTGTGAGAAACCTGTTTTTGAGGGTTCGGAGCAATGTTCCTTGGTTTGATTTTGGTGGCAAACCTGGTTGAGCCTCTTGGTTCTGGTGGAGCTTGTATTAGTTTGAACTTTGAAAACCTAAGGCTTATTTGATTGGCTTATTGATTTTTGATCTAGGGCTGCATTTGTTCATATTTTTGGTTTTCTTTTCGCTATTCAGGCTTGCAGCTGATTATTGCAATGCAGCTTATGTTTTGTCGCTATTGTGATTTTTGAGCTGATCAATAGTGACACCTAGTGAAGTTTTAGGGCAATGATTATTGCAGTGTTATCACATATATGCCACTGCGGTTTTTCGGTTTTTTCGGCTTTCCGCCATGGCGGATATCCTGCCATATGGCCGCCCTATTCTGGCATTATTTGTTATGAATGGCGGGATTTGTCATTCTGCCATGACCCGCCAATTAACAGCACTGTTATAGCACATGCTAAAGACAATTCCAATTGTACTTCTTTTCCAGTTTTGTTTGAGATTTAGAGGGAAAGAATATAATTACTAATCGGTTACGCCTTGTTTGGTTTAGGAAAGAAAGAGAGAAGAGAGAAGGTAAGTCAGGAAGAGATGAGAAAAAGAATAGATTTTGTAGGGCGTTTGGTATAATAGAAATGAAAGAGAAGGGAATGAATGACGTGGACTCTCTCCGGTTGTTTGGTTGAACAGAGAAAGTACGGAGAATATTACTTTTATATTAAAACTTAAATGCCACTTTTACCCCCCAAAATATACATTTTTTAATGCTTTAACATCCCACTAACAAGGATAGTTGTGTAAATGAAAAATAAGGACTGCTCCTCACCCTCATATCTTCGCCAAAAGAGAAGAGAGCAAAAATGTGGGCCTGAACCACGCCAGACTTCTCTTCTCATCAAAGGGATGATGCAAAACGAGGGCGACTTGGTTCCATTTTGCCTAACTTTCTTGCATCGGTAACTTTACTCGGACAAACACTGCTCTAGTGTTATCAAATATCTGCCATGGTACCCGCCGCAATGGCAATTTCGCACAATGGTTTTTTGGCTTTCCACCATGGCCTATATCCCGCCATAATCCATCATAGGTGGGCCGTTATTTCATATATGGCGGGTTTTTGGCTGAGGCTCTCTGCCATCTGCCATTAACAAGCTTGCTCTTATTACAATATTCCATGTCCCAAATCCCACTGACCCCACTCCTCTATTGGTAAGTTTAGTTCCTACTCCAAGTTATCATCTAATGTTTTTGTCCTTCTGCATTCAGAGCACAGAGGAAAACAAAAAATGACAGATTATATTGAGTGAAATTATAGGCGTTTAGCAGGGTTATCTTTGATAAGTTGCAGGCCTATTTAACAGATAATCCAGAAACTCTGGTATCTCTGTGATGTGAGGCCCAACTTTGATGCAAATTATGATTGATTTATTCCCTACAATCTATGGTCCCGGGGAGGAATATTTCTAGACATCATATGGTCTAAGTTACGTGTGCTTAAATAGTTATTGCATGTGTGAGCGCCCATTGGTGTGCAGTGCAATAATAATTAGGTGGTGTATAGTGTACATTAGAGTATGTATCTGGAATTTTGTATTTTGAACCATGCACATTATTCTGCTATAGATATTTGCCCCATGTCCGATTTCTCTTTTAATTCAAATTGTGTTTTGACTATGTCCCGAATTAGCTAGTGATTTGAGGAAAAGCTGAACAGTGAAAAGTCATATTCTCCTAATGATCATTGTGTTTTTTATTCAGATACATTCCATGAGGTGAAGAGAAGGAGGGACCGAAAGAAGGAGGTATCATGTCTTGTATACTTCTCTTGGTGGCTCATTAAATCTATAGTAACATCGAAGAATAGTGGTTTTCTCTTCGTAATTTATTAACAAGTATTGTTATTGCAGACTCAGAATGTTGAGAACAAGGTTTCAGCTGAACCACGGAAGAATGTTGAGAACAAGGTTTCAGCTGAACCACAGAAGAATGTTGAGAACAAGGTTTCAGCTGAACCACGGAAGAATGCTGAGAACAAGGTTTCAGCTGAACCATGGAAGCATTCTGAGAATGGTGGTCAAGGAATGAAAGTTCATACCCCTTATGAACGTAATGTTCGAAAAACAAACTATTCTCGCAATACTTTACCTGGTAATTCTCTTATTTTCTCCCTATTTTAAGAGTTTAAAGTGTGATGCCCTGATTAGCATTTTGATCAGCACCGGCATTTATTTTGTACTTTATGTTAAATCTTCTGAATGAGTTTTAAGCCACCAACATATTGATTATCATTATTGTCCTAGAGTTGTGTTGCATTTTGGTTTCACTTTGTAGTTATGATCATGATGACATGATTTTTACTTCAGAGGGTGGTTTGTGTGCTGCTGCTGCTGCTTATCTTTTTAATTTTTGGGCTCATAGAGGGTAGGGGACTGGTTAATTTGTTTTATATTGTAAATCTATTGATCAGGGATCATATTGTGGTTTTCTCTAGAGATCGAATAACTAAATGGATAACTTTTCTTTTTGTTTCAAATAACTAAATGGATCTCTCTTTTTTAAATTGCATGATTTTTAACATTATGATAATTGATCCTTACATTCATTCTTACTGTTCAGGCGTCAGCAGAGAGTTTCGTGTTGTCCGAGACAACAGAGTAAATCAAATATATAGAGAAGTAAAGCCTCCTTCACTGCAACATTCAACGTCAACGATTGAGCAATCAACAGTGAGCACATCTGAAAAGGGGTATGCTCTGATTTTTAAATTATCTGGATTTGGCAGGCTCAGTTGATTGTGCTTTATTTTTAAGATATGTAGGTGTCAACATATGCACACACATCCTTTTTATGACCTAATCATCATTTTTGGGTTGCATTCTAGTGTGTTCAGAGGTGAAAGAAAGTTTGTATACCTAAGTTGTGAAAGCATTTCCCAGTCATAGAATAAATTTATGTAATAGATGTGATTATGTAAAACCTGGGTTGGGATGTATGCAAACTGAACTTTTATCTTACGCAAAGTGATATGAAGTTAAGAGTAAATGTAGGCATGAAGGGGTTAGAAAGGAATCAAATGATGAGAACTGATAAACCTTTCTTGATAGAATAATTACAGAATAAATTTAATATTGTTATAGCATTTAGGGTTTAGGGTCTAGGACTCTAGGTCCTTAAAATTTTCTCGTGTTGAACTTGAAACCAGAGGCACTTGAAAATGCAAACCTCACTGAATAAAATCGTTAAACAACAGCAAATTATTTAAATATTATACTTTGAAAACAAAAGAAGTGTTCCTCTGTCCTTTACATGACACTTAAAATAGTACATGTGTACTCTGGGCCTGCAACAGATAGTGCCATGAATATTTTGTGCGTAATAATAGATAGCACTATAAATGAAAGTGACCAGGGCTCATTGGTGCTACCCTTCTTTATGTTGAGCTAATGCAATTGGCCTTCGAAATCAGACTTGGAAGATATATTTGATAATTTAAATGCGGTATTTATCATGGATTTCTTCTCACGTAGATAGCTAAATCTTGTATATAATTCATGTATTATATTTGTTACAGCTCATCAGCCCACGCCAATCAAAGTTCATCTGGTGCTAGGAATTCTCAGGCTCCAAATGGTCCTTCTGACGCACACACTGGGCAGTCAAAAGATGCAGTTTCTAATGTCAAGAAAATTACTTCTGAGGAGAAGCAAGGTGTGATTTTGAATGCTGCCGCACGAGTGCAACCAATTAAGCCTAATAAGACCCATCTAAATTCTTCCACAATGGTATCAACCAGTTCTGCTATTGGGGTGTATTCCTCTTCAACGGATCCAGTTCACGTTCCCTCTCCGAATTCCAGATCATCGGGTGTTGTTGGAGCAATTAAGCGTGAAGTTGGGGTGGTTGGTGTTGCTCAGCGGCAGTCTTCAGACAACAAAGCGAAGCAATCTTTTGTTCCCAGTAGTTCTAATTCTAATTCTCTTATTGGAAAAGATGGTACATCTGCAAATTCATTTCAATCAATTGGCGTCATCTCAAAGAGGGAACAATTGAGTCAAACTAATGTAACTGAACCCTCATTCCCTGGCATTCCAGTTGGCAGACCAACCTTTAACAATCAGTATAATAGTAGGCCGCATCAACAACTCGCGGGACATCAGAGAGGTATATCATTGAAATGGCTCTATTAAATTATTGTTTCAAAATCTTCTTTCATGATTAGAGATCATTAGTGTGAAAGCATAACATGAGTGAAAATGTTGTAGTTTGCTCTTAGGTACTTAATTATTTACTTTTGGGGGGGCGTATACAGCATTATAGTTCAGTTTTTTTTTTTATGGTTTATGTTGGCAAAATGAAATGATTGAATGTTATAATGTATTATGCTTTTGTTTTAACTGATTTGATTTTACTTGGTTCCGACCAGTTTCCTTGTTGCAATGCCAATTTTCAGTGTAGTAATCCTTTGATTACATTTTTCTTTACATTGTTTTTGAATACCGTGTTCACAATTGGTTAATCTACCTATTTCCTAACCCACTTCAGTGAGCCAATATAAGTTTTGGAGTGATTTCTTTTTTATTGTTAGCCACTGTTATCCATGTTTTGAAATTTGTTGTGTTCTGATACAGTTTCCCAGCATAATAAAGAGTGGAAACCTAAATCAAGCCAGAAGACAAGCAACAGTCCTGGAGTGATTGGAACACCTAAAAAATCTGCTTCACCTCCAGCAGAAAATTCTGAACATAAAGAATCAGATATAGCAGAGCTTCAAGATAAACTTTCCCAAGCAAATATATTTGAGAACCAAAATGTGATCATTGCACAACATATCCGAGTTCCAGAGACTGATCGGTGTCGACTGACCTTTGGTACCATTGGGACAGAACGTGATTCTTTGATGGAGCAATCTAAGGATCAATTAATACAAGCTAGCGAAATGTCAAATGTGGAATCAACTCCAAGGTTGGCATTCTTGTTTTGCCTGCAGCTTCTATTATTTTTTAATTCTTTTGAACAATTAATGACTTCGTTTGGGTGGGTGGGCTTAATATTTACCAGCTGTTCTTTGAAGTGTTTGTGATTATTTTGGTAGTGATATTCATTGTGTAGAAAGTTTTTTTCACTGAAATGTGCTTAACTTGTTATGCTTATATACTGCTACTAAGAACATGATTGTTCATATGAATTTCCATAACCTAGTTGTAATGTTATTTAAATTTGATGTCAGCTTGACAGTACCTGCTCAAGAGTTGTCCGCTGACGATGTTTCTAGGAGCAAGCAGGTGGATCTACGGGATGATCATATCAGAAGTTCTGGGTCGGACTCTCCAGCATCTGCGACTGCTGCTGAGCAACATTTGCCTGATAACAAAGAATCCTCAAACCCACAGATTCTTGATACTTATGTCAATATTGGATTGGTGCGTGATAGTAGTCCGTCTTATGCACCTTCTGAGCCACAGCAGCACAATTCTCATGACATGCCAGGCTTCTCGGTTAGTGATTTCTTTCAACTCTACCATCCAAGTCAGTTTGTCATTGAAATTTCCTTTAAGGTCTATGAAAAGTTATTAATGGACCACATTTATGTATTCCATGAATCCACGGTAGTATGGCTGGCCCTCATCAATGAGGGGCTGGCCCTCATCCCGAATCCACGGTAGTTATTAATGGACCACATTTATGTATTCAGCGTTTGCATGTATGGTGTGGTTGTTTTATGCTATTAACATTTTATGTGATGGGAAGTGCACACACAATGCTTGGGAAAAAGTGCATATCATCTCGGTTTGTTGTAGAAAGCTAATTGAAACGATGATCTAATTATAAAAGAAAGGTAAGAAATCCTGAATAAAGAAATATAAGTTGATGCTAAGTAGTTCTCCCGCCGTTCCTTATTAACTGTCCCACTTGAAATTTCAAGAGAGCATTAATTGATGTCTTTCCAAATATTGCCCTGGTGAGAAGAATAAATGAGAGATAAAATACATTTTAAAGAGTAAAATTGGAAAAAAAATACAACTTTTCTGGATGATTAACTAGGAATGGAGGTAGTAATTAATATGTGTATATTTTGGAAAATTATGTTGATTAGAGCAATTGAGATGGGAAATAGAATTGAAGGAACTGAAAAACAATATTCAACAGTCTTGGACAGTTGAACAGGAAAAACTCATTAACATGTTAACATCACTGAGCATTTCCACCCATCAAGGTTAATTACTAATATATTTGATGGGGAAAGGTTTATGGTCTTAGTCCGACCCTTTTTTTTTCATTCTTGACATTTATTCATACCTGTTTAATGGCACATTTGTTGCATATCTGTTTAATCACATCACATATACACATCTGTTTTTTTTTTGTCTTTTTTTCGTTCTCACCTTCATGTTTCCAAACAGGCATATGACCCTCCAACTGGTTATGACATTGCTTATTTCAGACCCACAATGGATGAATCTGTAAGAGGACAGGTTCTGTCTCCCCAGGAGGTATAATTAAATTATACGTTAATAAAGTGTTTGAGCCTTTGAGGTCATTTAATTACTTAATTTTAATAGAGTTTATGTGAGCAATGGTACTTTTTTCCTTGACCCTGTATTGTGTCTGAGTGAGCAATGGAGTTCACTCAATGAAACTTATGTAGCCTTTGGTACAGGTTAGAATGGAACTGAACGTAAGATTAAAGTTTTATTCCATGTTAGGTGATTATTAAAAACAAGAGAATGAACATATGGTAGCAAAATTTCGTACATTTTGGTTCCATAAAAAAGAAGAGAGAGTGAACTATTTTGTTCCATTCTAGCTGTTGTTAAATGCTACTAATGAATATTTCTTGATTATCCACTACCCTAGTTTTGCAGAACGATTAAGTTGAATTTGTTTATCTTTGTAAAATTTTAAAGCCTTTTGAAGAAGTTGTCTGTTTGACTTAGGGTGCTTTTAATATCCCTTGGAACCTTGTATATTGAATGATATAACCAGTTTTTCGAAGATCATTTGCAAGAATATATCATTTTTTTTTTGCTTTGGTGTTTGTGGATGAATATCAGGAATACTTTTCACAGCATACACACCAGACAGAGTTCTCTTTCTCTCTTCCCCTTTTAAATGCAACACCAAATGACATGGTATTCTTTTGTGAATGCAGGGTTTGAGCTCTCATGCATCACACAATATTCCCGCGTCCTCAATTTCCATGGTGCAACAACAGCAACCTCCAGTGGCACAGATGTATCCACAAGTTCATGTTTCACATTATGCTAACCTTATGCCATATCGGCAGTTTCTGTCCCCAGTCTACGTTCCACCTATGGGTATGCCAGGATATTCAAATAGTGCTCCCTATCCTCATCCAGCAAATGGCAGTAGTTACTTGATGATGCCGGGAGGGGGTTCTCATCTTAATGCCAACAGCCTTAAATATGGAGTTCAGCAGTTCAAACCTGTTCCTGCCGGAAGTCCTACAGGATTTGGAAATTTTGCTAATCCAACTGGGTATGCCATGATAGCTCCAGGTGTGGTCGGGGGTGCAACGACTTTAGAAGATTCATCTCGAGTCAAGTACAAAGATAATCTTTATGTCCCAAATCCTCAGGTAATATGCTTTCATTGTGTTTTGATGAGTGAAGGAAAGAATTGTTTGAATTTAAGCAAAAATTAAACATAAGCAGACATATTCGCTAAAAAGCATTTCATGATCTTCTTGATTTGAGACCAACTCAGTTAAGTGCACCTGACACTTGTGATTTTTTTTTTCTCTTTCATCTTCCCCTGCAAAAGTCTGATAGGTTATAACCTAATTAATCATTTGAACCTTGCAAGCACCTTACATTACAACCTAGTTGATAATCTTGTGAAGTCATGTTTGATTCTCTTTGCTGCCTCATCCTTACGGACTCTTTCGAAATAGGACCATATTCACCAAGGGTCATATCACAAGTTTATAAACAGTACGGTCACTCATGAGTTTTGTCCTATTTAATTTGCTTGGCGGTTATCTCATCTTTGACCTGGTGCTTGAGCTAATTATGTGCACCTTTCTGCCTAACTCTGGATAGTCCATTTGCTTAAAATTGATATCACTTCCATTTCTCCTTCAATTTCATAATTTTAGTCGACAGAAGGTGCGATACACTGAGTGCATGTCTAATACACGGTATAAAATCATGGTGAGTCAAAATCATGGTGGATAGAAGCAACTTCCCTTAGATTTTGCTTTTGTGCACCATGATTTTGTCTTCACACTGGTTTTCTGCCGTTTACCCAAACATGCACTGCATCTTGGGTTCCATCATTCATGTGATACACAATCTACTAGGAAGTAGAGTACTGTTAGGGCAAGATTAGTAAAGATTGATCCTCTGTTGTTCTCTTAATCTCTGTAGATTATATTGTCAATAAGACCATTTGTTGCTTCTGGCCTGCCTTTTCCTTCCTGATCTTGATTACAAGACTAAAATGCAGTGTCATTTTTTCCCACTTACAGGCTGAGACATCAGAAATCTGGTTGCAGAATCCAAGGGATCATCCCGGTGTGCAATCTACTCCATACTATAACATGCCCGGGCAAACCCCTCATGGTGCTTACATGGCTTCACACACTGGTCATGCTTCCTTCAATGCAGCAGCTGCAGCTCAGTCTTCTCACATGCAGTTCCCTGGCATGTATCACACTCCTCCACAGCCAGGTGCTATGGCTGCTAGTCCTCACCATTTGGGACCAGCAATTGGCAACAATGTTGGAGTTGGGGTGGCCGCAGCTGCTCCTGGAGCACAGGTTGGTGCATATCAGCAGCCCCAATTGGGTCACCTCAATTGGACAACAAATTTCTGAAGGGGATTAAAAAGTGAATTTAACCCAATTTCTGTACAAGGGACTGAATTACTCAAGTAGATATAGAGAAGTTTCTGTTTCCATTGTGAAATGAATAACTTAACTGTTTTTTTTTACAAATGCATGCAGGCATTAATTAAATTTTCATTCTCCTTAATATGCAGTAGCTTCAGGAATTATTCAGAGTTTTGACTGCAGAAAGTCAAACCTGATTCCTAAAATCCATTTTTCTCATAATGCTGAAAAACTCATATAAGTCTCTGGCGATAGTAATCCCCCAAGTCCTCCTAATGATGTTTTCTTGCTAATTTTAAGTGAAATCAACACGATAGTGTCACTTGGATTCAGAATTTGTGACAAGTGTATCTCCTGGTGGCTGAGTTCATAGAAAAGAGAAGGATAAGTATGACTCAATCCAAAAAATTTAGAGGGGATTAGTATGATGCAATCCAAAAGAGAATGATTTTTTAAAATTAGATAACAATTCATTTTAGTCTCTATTCACATCAGTCTAACTATGTAGGATGCATATTAGGCAAAGGTCATGTTTGGTTGAAAATCAGGTTCAGTGCATTGAAATTCTAGAATGCACATTACTAGGCTTCATAACATGTGAAAAGAATCCATGACCATGGTTGATAATGTTAACAAAGGTGAGCACATAATTTAAGAAAAGGAAATTAAGCAAAATTCTTATAAATTGAGACAAAAGTTTAATGTTGCACTCAATTGATATTTAAATGCAATTCTTTTTTCGGCCTTAAGATAAAATCCTGTGCATACAACATCTCTGTCACAAATATTTTCAGTGCAACTTTATTTTAAACTTCATTTCTCGATCACCTTCTCTTCTTTTGGGAAAGCCTGAATGAAAAAGCAATACAAAAAACAAAGACCGTTTTTTTTACTAGAATTTTCTTTGATTAATTAGCTGGAAACAAAAGAGACCTGGGGCTCGGAGGGGTGCTTTATCTCTTTTGCAGAGAGTACGGATGTGACTAGAGAACCTTATATCTTGGCACTGCTGTTGTAATGGGGTTCACTTTAGTGGTCTTTAGATTTGTATTTGGATGGAGCTGTTCCTCGGGATTGGTGTAGCTTTTCTTTTTGTATTATAAACCCCTTTTGTTCAAAGTCTGAATCCTCCAACCCCTTTTAATAGGGACAACTACACTTCTTCTTTTTAGAGTTTTAGACCCTATTTTGTGTTTTCCATCCCAAGAGTAGGAGGAGGACTAGGTGCACGTTCACATTCTGACACTGGAAAACAACTTGTCTTGAATCATCCTTTCAGAGTGCTGGCTAGGACTTGGCTTTTTTGCTCTTTTTGTTACTCCTGAAAGAAACTCTACTAAAATTAACTACCATAATGCTAATGGATTTTTAATAACCCAACAACCCCAAATGCCCATTCAGTGAAAAACAAAAAATTGAAATTAACTTCACGTTTTTAAATGTAATGTGTGCATATGTTGAAATGTTTAAATGCATATTTTTGCTTTTGGATCCATTGGAAGTGGAACCCGAACGATACTTGATAGTCTATTTTAGGTTTCGTGTCTCATAGTAGGACCCTCATAATGCTCATTCTCAAATCCATGGCATTGGATGATAGTTATAACCGGAATCCAAAAAGTCTCAACTAGGTAGACAATGAGCATTTATCCACACAACTCATTTTGCTATTTAGTGTCTTCATAGTTTTTAACTAGAGTCAATTGAGCTGCATGCTTTTCCTTTTCAGATTAGTGCTTCAACTTCAAGTGTATGTTTGTTTTGATGCTGAGCAAACATTATTTCTGAAGTTAGAATTTATAATGTCGACTTCAATATGATCAAAGAGTAAGATTTGGCATTTTTGAGTCGCTACATTAAATTTAACAAAAATCTAATCACACATCATTTTCATTATATTTAACAGTGTTTTTAGGAGTTGTATTTACCAACTTTTTTCATTAGGGTAGGAAAAGCTACCTCTTGTCACTAGCTTCTGCTAATGCCAAGAGCTGAAACCACTGTTCCGACGCCTGGTTGGTAGGCGCTCTGCCGCACTACCAACATTTGCCAACGGCAACAAGGGAGCAGATTGTACCTATTAACTCATGCTGAGTAACCTCATGAAGGCACATGCACTCCGCAACAAAGGCTATGGCAAAAAACTTGTAACTACCGACTAAGACCCAACATACTAATCACGCAATACCAACTTATATCCTACGAGAAGTTATTTGCCAGTCAGACTCCTACCAATCACGATGGAAACAACACGCTTCTCATGATAAATAAACTTTGTGGACATATCAATCCCATGTTACTCAAACATAATTGCCACCAATGTCTGATCGTCGCTTGTTATTGGATAACTTCAAAACTAACCACACTCTTTCCAAAGCCAGCCACTCTTTGCTTGGGGAATGGACACAACATTCAAGGACCTGGTGTTGTACGCAAGCTCTCTACAACCCGTCTGAATTAAACGAGGTGTCAAACAATCCAACGATTCCCCTTAATCACCGTACCTCGTAGGCAATCGAGACAATCCATGCAATCTCAGACTCTCCTATCTCAGATTCCTCAAAAGCGAACCCTATAAAAGGCAAAATTCATGAAACACGAGGTATGCATTATTCACATATCTTTCCCGCTTCTCACTCATATTCTAACTTGAGCATCGAAGTGTTTTTCAGATATCACCAGTAGAGACTAGAATATCCACACCACCATTCCCTACTCAACGCAACTCTCTTGAGTGATTGATTAGTTCATACTTCATACGGATCACATGGAATTTTGAATGTTTTTTATTCACTTTAATTATAATAGTGCATCGATCAATAGTTAATTAAACAGATAGACATGCATTAAGCCGCAACGTGATGCTTGATTTATCACAAGTGGTTGCATTGCGAAAACTAAACGATCTAAATGGGCCAAAGCAAGCAATATATAGTTTTGATTGAAGCTAAGGTTTGTGGTGGATGGGGTGACCCACGATTTGAAACTAAGTTAGAGGAAATGATGGAAGCATATGGTGAAATGGCTACCAACCAACTTTGTAGTGTGGAGAGGTGTCAAATGCATCTCTTTCTTTCTTTTTTCAAAAAGGAAAAAGCATCACACCAATTTTGCATCTTCATAGAAACCACCATATTTTATAACGAGCTAGTTCATGTAAACATACAATTATCAATCAAAATAAACATTAGGGGCAATTTTTAATCATTGATGTTTGTGGCAGTTAAAAACCATCGCTAACATATATGTTGATTAAATGTCTAGTGGAAGGGTATGTTTGAGAATAATTTTCGTTTTACAATGGAAAAGTTGGTATGATATCGACCGTAGCACGATTATATACGTAGCAAGCTAAGTCTTGTAATCCCATCTTCGTGTGTTCTTCTATTCTTAGCAATTCATTGACGGCTATCAAACAAATACAACTTACATTTGATTAACCTGTTGAAACGAAATCTCGGCTTACATAGAAAAGTGGACTTATGTTTTTCTCTTTCAGTGTATCAATCATGCTTCCCATGAATACTAGACAATTATTCAACTAGTACACGAATATGTAATTAACGGTTCATATCAAACAAAGTGTACTGTTTATGTTTATATTGATTGATTTCACATTTTCAAAAGAAATTAAACCATGTTATAGTGTCATTTGACGTGTGTATGCATGTACACGCATATATGACAATCTTGTCAAGGTGATAGGGGCACAGGGGGTGTTATTAACAAGAGTTTGTGAATATTATTCATGACTTTTTTAGTTTAATCACGTAGTACTTTAGGTAGTCCTATAATATTTTAACACATGTCTAGGTAACCTAATAATATTTTAACAAGTGTTTTAGAAATTTTTTCCTCATAAACCATACAAATTATTATTGAACCAAAAGGAAAAACTGCGGTATATCCAGTGATTTGAAAATTAAAATTAAGAGGGAGTAGTAGGGTTTATTTGATTTCGTTTGATGCTTTTGATGTTATCCTTATTATTATTATTATTATTATTATTATTATTATTATTATTATTATTAAAATCTCACTGCAGCTGCATCAATTCAACCGGTCTTGCCTTTGTGTTTCGAAGACAAAGTGTGTTTTACGTGGGGCGATTGGTTCCTTAACAACAGGGATGTTTCAGACAACAGCAACTTCGATGATAGGTGCTACAAACAAAAGTTTCGGAAAGGCAAAAACAAACGCATTATATGAAATGAATGTTTTCTTATCAATAAACATTGATATTTGTAGTAGAATAACGTAGTAAAAAAAATGATGTATGTACACATGGGATAAGAAATGAAAAGAAGTAATAATGTAATATGAAATACGAGGCGTAACATAGTGGTTGCTCACCTCATTATTTAACTATGAAGTTAAGAGTTTAATAATGACGGATAAAAATAGAACATATGTGGTGCCTATAACATGCTCAAGTGGTAGCGTGTCTATTCGAATGGGATAACATTGGTGGAGAGTAAGAGTACATCCACAAAGAATAAACTTTAATACGTTCTTAGGAAAGGATGATGACAATAGCAACATGGAGCACAATGCAAGTGACTTTATCTTAATTGGGGGCTATTTAGGCCATGTTAATGTGACATATATATGAATGGGTTTTGGGTCCCCGTATTGGTCACTAGCTTTGATCTAAATGGGATCTACTTAACCCTCACAATTTACTTTCTTTAGCTAATCCATGATCTGAAAGCAATTCTAAACACGTTATCTATGTCCTGACCGTCAGTAATAGTGAGATTTTGCGGCAGTTTTGTGATCATCGGTAAAAGTTGTTGGTAATTATTTAGTGTTTTCTTGTAGTACGTCTAACCATGCATCTTGCATCAATACCAAATGTCAGTGCCCTATCACAACACATCTTGCATTCAGATCAACCAATGCATGTGTGTTATTAACACACACCTTGCATCAATGTCAAACAACGTCTTTGTTCCATGCACCCGGACAATTACATACTCACCTTGTGTAATCCCAATTGCATCAACCACTTACTGCAAGTCAAAATTAGTTCTTCCATCCAATTTCTCTATCAGAACACCACCACAACTGCATACTGATTATCAGCAGTGCAGTACTAGGTAGGTTCCTGAGAAAAAGAGAAGTGGGTTACAATTAACACACTTACACATCAATGTTTTCTAGCTAGGAAGAACTTTCATAAACAACACTTTCACGATGTCAACCATGTCTCCATGTGGAAACTGTCCTAAAGTTGTTACCATTGTTGAACCATTGCCTCTGATATGCACGGTGGGAAAAACACGTCACATCATAAAGAAATAAAATATGAAGACAATCAATAATAAGAGAATATAATGTGAAATTTCAAAATCAGAGAAAAACCATAACCGTTGTCAAAACTAACAAGTAGAAAATAAACATTGTGAAAACTTCACTTAAACTATCTCACGACTCTAATATACCTCCCTCTTCAAAATAAATATTTAAATTACATCTCACAATATTTTAAAACAAGAGTATAAGAGAAAAATAAAATAAAAATATAAGCTTAAAGTATTTCTAGGTGCATTTGCAATCAAAGAACTTTGATCAATATATAGCATTGACCTAGGCAATGTGAACATTCTCCGATTATTTTTTTACCTCCCATTTCATTTATCATACTAAATAATTTGTGAAACTTGTTCCATCATTACAATGAGTCTCATCAACAACAAGCATATGCTATTTTGTTGTGTATATAGCAAGAGAAATTAGAGATAATAAAGAATGATGGCATCCTACTCTCATATTAATCATGTAAATATATGAAGAGGAAAGAGGCTATTATTGGTTTTTAATCTCCTCTAATTTTACCCGTTCAAAATTGTAAACACTAATATATATATGTGGTTACAAAAAGATGCACCCTATATCTATTTGCACTATAGTTTCACTTAATATATTATTGGACTCATAATCCTACTAAAATCTAGCTCTGACTTAATATTGAACATCCTTATTTCTTAAGGATAGAATTTTGGAGTGATTACTCATCAATTTAACAATCAATTTCTCATAAATGGTTTATAGTACAAGTGACATGATAATAAAATCTCCAAATTGTTTGATATGAGAAAATAGTTGTAATTTGGAAATCATTTTTTTAACTAGCCAAGTACTTCATACGTACTAAATTATTAATATCTTGCGCATGAGACTTGAACTTGAGGGTTGAGACTCGTGTATCATCATAACATCCCATGATTGTTAGTTATATGAGTTGTGTATTTAATTGCTTTTGTATAATAATTATAGAAGACACTTGGTGGAAGTGTTATTATATTAGCAACCTAGCTGGTAGTTTTCATTATGAAATATTTTCTTGAGCATGAAGGGAAGGAAGAAGGAAAGAGAGTGAGAGAGAGGTACAAAATGTGTGGCCACAAAAGACTAAGTTAGTAGGCGAACATTTCACACACACGTTGTTGTATTTGTTTGGATTATGCCTTTTTCTAGCTACCTTATCAACTTAATTAATCTCACTTTTCATCACTTTTTTCTATATTCTCATAATTAATTCTCTCATTCTAATCCTTTCTTAGTGCTAATAAGATCTCTAATGGCCTTCTTTGTTTCAAAATTTGTTTCCGTCTCTTTCTCTTCATAAAGTTTAGGAGCCACGAGAACAATCATTGTGCAAATAAGCACACATCATGCTCCCACTAACTCTCTCTAGCTATTCCTATTGCCCCACTAGTATAGACACGTACAAATTTGACTATGGATAGAAGTGAACAAGCATATGTGTGTTACTATTTCTTTTGTATTGTCAATTAAGTGAGCTTCCATAATTGAACAGGAGCTACCAGATGGATATACATCTTTGCTTCTATAATTCAGGAATCGGAATAGCCTTATGCCGATAATGAAAGGCTAGTGTGCGGATTTGAAGTTCTATAGCGCTCAGCGTTTCATACTAAATTTATCGTGATCAAATTTCATTTCTCCACTGATTGTTGACTTAATATGGTAAACTTTTAATTAACCATTTGTATATGTGAAATTATGTTTACATTTTGTGTGAACGTAAAAACTCATCCATTTACTATTGCATTATTTCTAGCACTACAAAAACTGGGTATCACAAATGCTCAAAATTCGTCGGTAATGAATAAAAGTCGTTGATAATTGAATTTTTGTTAAAGATTAATTACTGAGGGTCTTGGTTGTCAATGACCGTTGATAATTATCAAATATCTAGGCCGTTAATTATTACAGAGATAGTCGTTGGTAAGTTATTGATGGTCTGATAACTGATTTGATATGCACCTGATGGAAATGCTAACTTTATCAAAGTTCCTCTAACAAAGTTGATATTGTCATCGACATGAGTCTTTTTTGTCTATTCAAATTATCACTATTCATAGTTTCATATATTTCTAATTATTATACTTATTTAGTATTCCTAATTATACTATAAAAAATTAAATTAAAGATGATTGAATAGAAAAACTAAAGAAAGATTGTACGGAAAACATATGAGAAGAAAAAGAAGTAGAAGAATAAGGAACCATGATGAAAATGTCATGTGAAGGCCGATTTATAGGCTTCCGATGACTTTGGTCGACAATACCTAAATTTAAAAAGATCATCAAGTTATTGATCGCTTTGATCGTCGGTAACTAACGACTAGAATTTAGAAAAATGGTCAAGTTAATGATGGTCTACATATAGACATCGGTAGACGGTTATTTTAGAATACTAACGGTCTTAGTCGTTCATAAGTTGACCGTAACTAATCCTACAACTACGTGCTGTCAAATTATCAGATCTAGACCGTTGTAACACAAGCTTAAAAAAGGTTAAATTGAAGCATGATACTACTGCTAAGAAACTTAGAAAAATATGTGAATTTAACACCAACAAATCCTACCCCCTACCTCCTCAACGTTCTCTTTTTAAACATATACCTAGACATCTGCACTTGATTAAAATAGGCAAAAGGAGAATAGTGTTGATTTGAAGAATCACGGGCATTAGAATCCAGAAACATAAATGAACTCATAAAGCCCAAAATTTAGTTCTGGAGCCGCATTAGTTGACTGTGCAAACAGATTATCATGGCAATACTACATAATACAGCAGTATAATACCTTATGTTGGAAGTGCTCCACACATGTTCATATCTCTCATTTCCCATTTCCCATCAAGAGCTAACACACTACCCTAACCCTTTAATCATAAAGGGCACCAATTCAAGAACTTAATAGGCAAGGGATCAAGCTTTTACAGTGAAGTGAAATTCTACCAAACTGCATATCTGTTAAGATCATGAATAACTGCATCCAAATTCAGATTTTCATATCAATAAATTTATATTGCAGAAATGGAATCTTCTTTACATGATCAAAGCATCTAGACTCAGATCCAAATATACTGTGCTGTTAGGATCAAAATCTACTTTGCATGGTCCTACAAAACAATACATTTCCTTTCTTTTCATGTATATAAAGAGAAAGTAAGGATCTAGTGTCATTTCATGTGATGAAGGAAAATTTTAGGAGAGAATGAAGGAGAATAATTATTTGAATAATCAAAGTATTAATATTAAATAAGTGAAATTCACCACCAAAACAGTACATCAACTTATGTAGGGTTGTTATAACTTATATAGATGTCTCATGCTCGAGTCCTTGAAATGCAACTCCAGGTGTCTCAGGTTTGAGTCCTTGAATGCAGATGCCTTAAATAATAGAATGAGTTTTATCATCTATAATAATCATACCCGACTTGAACATGATTGTGTTAGTGAATAAGACATGTGGCTTTAAAAAAAAATTGAAATTCCACATCATTGTGGACAGCCTGGCTAGTTCTACTCCCTCATCCCTTATAAGAGCATCCAAAAGAAACCACTCTCCAAAACTCTCTCTCTTTCTTCTCTCTTCTCTCTCTCAATCATCCTTTGTTCTCTCTTCTCTTCCAAGGCGTGGAATTCGGCTTTCATTACTGTCTCTCTCTAAACCATCAAGCACTCATCAATGCTCATGTCTGTTTTCTTTCTTCCCCTTTCCTGTTATGTCCTCCCACAGTGATTTCCATTTTCCAAACACAGCCATGGCCTTGTCCTTTCTCACAATCATTCCATTTTCCTCCTCATAATTCCTCTCTTCTTTCTCACACTGAGTCTGCAACAGCTTTTCACACTAGCACTATTTGAAGCAGACAACAAAGGCCAAGTAATTGATACCATCCAAAATCCCCTGTTTTCCCCTGTTCTCTTCTTCTCTGTATAAAAAACAGAACAACACCATAGCAATGGAAAAGTGGGAGAAAACCTCAAGAGATCACAGGAAACAACACCACAGAGAAAAAAGCCCTTCTTTCTCTTCTACTCTTCTTGACGTTATCTACCGCTCCATCGACGAAGGACAAACAGAAGAGAAAGAAGAATCACTCATATTCTACAGAGAAACCATGAGGAAGCAGAAACAGAGCAACTGCTTCAGAGAAGAACAGAGTGTTCAAATTGAAGCTGAAAACCCCAGCTTTCGCAGAACCAGGAAGGTAGAGAATTGGACTGAGAGAAGGAATTCACTGACTGAGTTGGAACGAAGAACACGAAGCAATTCCAATACACTCTCCATGTATTCAAGCTCTTCCTCCTCAGAGTCAAGTTCTGCTGGTGGATTCTCTTCATCAGAATCAGAGTCCTTCTATGGAGTGCAGAGGCCAAAGCCAATTCGGACCAGTGTTTCTGAAAAATTACCAAACCCTGATGATGGTCACAGAAGCTTTTCCGGTCGGTCAAAACCGTCCGCTCGCCCCAACACGGCTCAGGTCGGTCCAAACGGTCACACGGCCAGCCTGAATGACACTGGCCGAGAGACTGTTTGGACCGGCAGCATCGGGGCGAGCCGTCCGAAACAGCATGGTTTTGGGAAAACTAAGTCCAAAGCTTTGAGAATCTTGTACGGTGAATTGAAGAAAGCAAAGCAACCCGTTTCACCAGGTGCTAGGCTAGCTAGCTTTCTGAATTCTCTTTTCAATTCTGGTGGAGGAAATGCCAAAAAGGCAAAGGTTTCAACTACACCACCAACAACAACAACAAAGGTTTCAAACTCAGCACAACCTTCTTCTACTTGTTCATCAGCTTCATCTTTTTCAAGGTCTTGTTTGAGCAAAACCCCATCTTCAAGATCAGGTGCAAAAAGATCTGTGAGATTTTGCCCTGTGAGTGTGATAGTGGATGAAGATTGCAGACCATGTGGGCACAAGAATCTGCGTGAAGCTGATTATGGAAAGAGTAACGATGAGGAGCTAAGGTTGCATGTGATGAACGAGAGTCGAAGGGTGGAGGAGTTAGCAAGAGAATTGTTGAAGAATTATCAGAAAAAGAATGCAGGGGACTATGATCGCATGCAGTGTGAAGATGAAGATGATGATGATGCAGAAAGTTGTTCAAGTTCTGACCTATTTGAATTGGATAATCTATCAGCAATTGGGATTGAGAGGTATAGGGAAGAATTACCTGTGTATGAAACTACCCATTTCAAAACCAATCGAGCTATTGCCAATGGCTTTGTGATGTGATTTTGAGAAAAAATTTTAGGTGGGGGTGTACTTTCTAATTAGGATTTAATGGTGTGGGGGTTTACATCAGATAATAAGATTTCTGATCTTTTTTGTTGTTTTGTTAGTTCTTTAATCTAATTCTCTTTTCTTTCTCCATTATATTTCTCCTTCATATTGTTGTTGTTAATAATTTTTTGCAGTACCCTTCTTGGTTTTGCATTTGATAGCTTGTGTGTATATCATGTATTATTGAATTGTTTCACTCACAAACTCATAAATGAAAATGAAGTGGAGGAAAAAAAGAGATTGAAAAAGAATAAGAGATTTAATATGTGATATGATTGAAAGAAAAAAAAGATAGAAAATAAAATTAAGTGAAAATTGAATCATAACTCTATAAAATCACTTAGCAACACTGAGCAAAAGAGGGTGGACATGGTTGATGAGATTAAGATGGTTTCTGAATTTTGATTATGTCAATTAAAAAAAATGAGTAAGCACTTACGAATTTGCAATTTCAACATGTCAATATTTCATTGGTTGGAGAGAATGAAGAGAGTTTGAATCATAAGATTTCATCCATTTGATGGGGATGTTTGCACAAGAAATAGGAAAATATAAAAAGAGTAATTAAAGAGGGTGAAGAAAATGAAGATGAAGTTGAAAGCAAAGGCAGAATTTCTACACTTATTCATGGCAATAAAAAAAGGAAGACTTTTGCTTTTACTCTCTTGTGTGTGGGCTCATCTTTTGCTTGAAATTAACACTATCTTCATGCATCTCATATGCGTGGGAGCAATAGTCAAAAAGTGGTTTGTTAATCTAATGAGATCCTTTGTTTTTCTTTTGAATTTTCCAAATTCATTTTAGTTAATGATCTCAAACTTAATTTGGAATTTAATTTTAGTAAACTTACTCAGCTCGGTGGAGAGATTTTCAATGGAGGCATTGTTGATTTTAGAGGCAGCAAAAAAGAGGTCAAATGATGGGTTTAATAGAAAGAAGGGTAGAGATATAAGGCATGGTCGCCAAAGATGTGGACAAAATATCTGCGCTTGGATTCTCTAAAACCTTGATGTCAAATTGGTTGGCTTAGCCAAGAGTTTATATCTCAATTATTTGAAAGGTTAATGGCTTATATTTACATTCAAGTTTGTCAAAAATACATTCATGATAAACACATTCTATTATAATTGGCTGAATATTATCTTTCCTACAACCCCAAATTAGTCTAATATGTTAGACTATTAGGATATATACTTTAAGATAAAAGGTATAAAAATTTAGTGTTTGTTGTGGTACCTTAAGTCAGATTAAGGTATATGAATTTTAGTACATGATGTAATACCATAAATTTCATGCTTGCTGTGGTACCTTAAATTTTAAATCAAGATTCACATTATTCATAATTAGTATCCTATGTTTTTCTTTTGTTTCATGCATGTCAATTTGACCTTTTCTCATTGTTTGTCTCATCCTTCAATTAAATTGATGGTTTCAAACCAAATTGAACGTTTAACCTTCATCACAAACATTTTGCAGTTTCTATGACAAAAGACTACATACTACATGCTATGAGGTAGGAAAAAAACCAACTTTATGGGGATTCTCACGTTATCTAGCTTGATTCCAATAAGGGAAACTCGAGAAAAACAAACAAGAAAACTTCAGTGTCCAAAATTATCATTTACTTTTCCTTTTGTTAATTATTCTCTATCCGTATTTAGTTTAATCAAATAATTATGATATTCTTTCCTCTTCTTTTTCCCCACGTACCGTACAAATTAAAATTAGCATCTCTTCCTTTATTCTTCAAATTAGCATAAAAAGCAGCAACCATTTAATCAATTTAGAAATGAAAACCCAGCTATTATAATAATAAAAAATTAACAACAACTTTGGAGGACCACTAAATCATAACAGTGTGATATGCTAATTAAGTTGAAAACCCTTAACTAACAAATTTTTAAGGCACAAATCTGAACCTTTCAAAGCTAGTTAGCTTGGACTATAGGAAAAGAAAAGGCTAAGCTATGCTCAAAAGTATCATAGGCTAAGAGTGGCTATGTAGGGCGTGGTGTTGATGCCCTAACCGCAAATGATAATAAAACATTAAGGAATTGTTTGGCATGCAACTGTGTAATTATTGGCTTAAAAAATAACTTTGTAATCTAATAAAAATGATTTGCTTCAAATTTAAACACCATACTCTGTTACTGTTTTCATATGGTTGGTGGAGTGGGGAGAACAACAATGATAATATATACTGGATAGTGGGTATGAAACCACCTACTCATCTTAGCGTTGACGATTCCTTGGATTCCAAATAATTCTAATCATTACAGCAATCTTCTTCCCCTTAAATTTAACCATAAACTATTTTAATGCAAAAAATAAAATTACCATTTGGTTTCTTGCGTTTTCTCTTTCATGAAAAGTTAATTTTTATTTCAAAGTGGGAATGCATATAAATGAATGATTGAATTTCTATTTATATTTATATGCATTGTACGTAAAACCTGTAATTGAAGCATTGGGCTTTGAAGAAATATTTGTGAATGACTTTCGAGATGATGATCACACTTGAATAACTTTGCAATTGTACAGTAAATGTGTCGGCTTTATTCTGTTAAATTAATTTTCAAAAGAAATGAGTCTCTCTTTGATCATTCCAACTGACTAACATGTTGTTCACTTTATTGTAAAGCCTTTCAGTCCTCCAATGCGATATTCAGTCTTGTGGTCATTTTGGTTAGCTATAACAATTTTCATTAGTATTGATGTAACATATTAGTTTGAATCAAATTGATCTATGTATTTGTAAATTCAGTAGGTTTTACTTTTCTTTCTCATCCATTATATTATTCAACAAAAAAAGATGGCCTAGAATAGTCAAGTAAATTAGACAAGGATTAGATTCGACGAATTCGATATATCACCCAAATATGGTTTATAGCTTTGAGGGTTGGTGAATGCTTCGATGACATATTCCTTAGACTTCACTTACCTAGTTCTTTCATTTTAGTCTCTCATGTAGGTACGAGGTCGGATGAACTAAGGTGATGTCAACATTACTCGCTCTCCTAGGTCTGGCGAGTTTTAAGGCCAGCCCTTGGAATTTATGAGCGTGTTGTCCTCTAGGTCAACTAACGAACGATGGATGAATCCCCTCTTTGTTGTTTCTTTTATTTTTTAGGCTAAGAGCTCAGCGTGGGAAGTGTGTCGCTGACGAGGGGTAGTTTTTTAGGCTAGTGAAACACAGATTCATTTCAAAATTTCTCGGGATTCATATTGAGGCCATTTGTCAGGCCTGGTTCTAGTAAGTGTTGATTATTGAATTTTTTTTATGGACTTGACTCTCACTCGATTAATTATGCCGCATCGGTGAGGCTATATGTAACACCCTCTAAACCCCCGCGTAAATATTATAACATAAATTAGAGTAAAATGCATAACTAAGAGGGTATCACATTTAATCTCCAAAACCATAAATCAAAACATCTGTCATGCTCATAATAAATATATAAATTTCCAAACTTAGTGTCATAACGTAATATGCATAGCACAGCAGATTTATTTTTCAACTCCAAACTAAAACATAATTCCAAAAATAAATAAAGAGAGTTCACAAAATAACTCCTAACATCAAGGTTCAAACTAAGCGTTTCCCCGGTGTTACATAATAGAGCATGACTCCCATCACTAAAAGCATATCTAAAAGACTAGCTCCTCTGACTAACCCTCGTGAGAAGCTCCACTGTCCTCCGTACCTGAGCGATGTCGCATAGAACATCATTCCAACAGAAAGGTGAGAACTCATATCATATGGATAAGCATAATAATAAGTAATGCGAAAGCTTATAAAAATTATCCATAAATTTCTCATACATAATAAAGAAAATATATCATAAAATTTAATATAATCAATTAATTTTCAAAGTATGACAATACTCCATAATCATAGCTCAGACAAAGCAAATATAAATATTGTCAATTACCACAACAACAAAATTCTCCAAAGATATTGCAGTTAACTTTAATTAACATCAATAACTCCCTACAATAACTTATATGACTCAAGTGTGACTCCGTGCAAATGTCTTTGGTACCAAAGTTGTTATCCTTAGCGGTATCACCGCGTCCACTCCAGACAGATAACCACCAATAAAGCCCTCGCTCTAGGCTTCAAAACCACTCCAGTTTTGGGACAAGTCACTAGCCTCCACGAGAACTAGCAAACATTGCCTCTTGACAACTATGCAGTGTATTGTGCAAAACTCAACTAACATATGCATATTCGGACCATCTCCAATTCCTAATTATTTTAGCATATTCATCACCAGTTGCACAAAACACATATTACATGTTATCAATTATACAACTTGCAATCACAACAACTTAGCATCTCAAACATAACATCAATTCAGAAACAACATCATATAATGATTATTAAAAATAGATGTAAATTAAATATAATTCATATATAACAGGTTCTGCAACTATTTCCTAAAGACTGGATTTCTCTCTAAATTTTCCCAAAAACTCGCGACATGCTCATGCTCGCCATCTCGCGACATCTCACTGCACAACTCGCCATGTCGCGACATCTCACGACATCTCCCTACGCAACTCGCCATGTCGCTGAATAACTCGCCATGTCGCGACATCTCACGACATCTCCCTACGCAACTCGCCATGTCGCGACATCTTGCGACATCTTCCTGCGTAACTCGCCATGTGCGCGCACCACACATCTAATGAACTATTAAACAGATGTAAATTATCAAATATACTCAGAAAAATCTAATATTTTTATCATGGTTCCGTATACACGTTTTGTAAACCTCTATAAATTTTCAAGTCACAATTCAAAGTACAAAAATCAGGAAAAATCGTACACTAACCGCAGTTCGTAAGAAACTGGACAACTTAACCTATACTCACTAAAATACACATAACTCAAGCTACAGACGTCGGAATGACGTGAAACCAGTGGCAAAAGTTTCGTAACAGAAAAACCTACAACTTTTATGAAGACTACTTCTTCAAATTCGGCCATTAACATAGCACGAAAAAGGGTACAAGAGAACGTAAATTTCTGCGCATCATGCAAGCCTATCATCTACCCCCAAAATCATCTAAAAACCAAACCCTAACTATTTCAATTTGGGAATTTTTGCAACCTAGGGTTCCTAAATCATGCTTTCTATCATTATCCACTATCATACCAATCCATAAAACATGAATTCAAACCCTTACCTACCTCTTGTAGATCAGTTCTAAGTTTTCTCCTCTTTTCTCCTCTCCTTCTCTGCTTTCACGTGTTTCTTGTTCTGCTTCTCTTCTAATCCTTATTTTTTTTTCTTTTCTTTCTTTCTATTTCACTCCTAACCCTTAAATAGCCATACAATGGGCCCCACTCTCAATTACTCACACTAAACCCTAAAACCTTATTTATCTATATCACATAATCACTTAATTATCTAATAAAATCACTTAATTATCTAATAAAATCACTTAATTACCATATACCATAATACTAATTAAAATAAAATAATAAATAACCTAATAACAGAAAATGGGGTGTTACACTATAGGTTGGAACCTACGTTGTCTCGGTTATGAGGCTATGGGTCAGGTTGTGTTGTGTCCCCATGGTTTATCGATAATTTATGAGGTAAGCATTTTAAAAGGTCTGTTTGAGGTTGATTACTCGGGGATATTGAGATGTGTCAGTTTTAGGATTGTTTACTTGAAAAGGTTTTACAATAAGTCAGCTCGGAGTGATTTAACTCAGGGTGTTGTGAGAATGAATCAAGCTTGAGTGATAGTAGAGTCTTATGGATAGGTGAGTCGATATATGTTTTTGAGCCACACCATTTGGACTCACCAATATGACGAACATATCGGGTGAATCAGAGATATCAAGAATAAGATTAACTTATCAATGAGTGGTTAATTCAGGTTGGTAAATATTTGATTCTCTTTAAGTAATATATATAAGTTTGGTTAGCCCACCATGTTAAAAAGATAAGGATTTAAGTCATATGCACTAACAATATTGTAACTTTTTTATTTAAATATCTAATAATATGTTGCTATATTTTTATTTTAACTTATTTATAATATCGCAAAATAATGAATATTGATTGAATATTTTATTAATAAATTCATGAATTAGATAATTTGGGCAATAACAAAGAAAAGACAGATGGAAAGCATAAAGAACTTACAAATGGTAAAACGGGCCATAGGTTATGTAAAGGATGTATATTTTGTCTGATGAGTGGACATAATGGTGAGATTCCTTCTTCTTTTTTGCTACTTGAAACAGTAATTATGTAAATAACAGAATCTTTTACATTGATTAAATTTGAAATATATTACTTAACTTCACGTTTCTCTTATATTTTATTGAATATTGATTGTGTCCAGCTCTTTCATTGCATGATCACTTAAAGTTCTTATGATCATATTCATATATGTTCAATATTTAGGGATGGGGTCAAGGGAATCGGATTTTGCCAGGTATATATCAACAATCGACATGGTTATATGGTTAAATCTTTCAAAAAGCCTACAAGTTAGAAAAGTAGCAAAAGTTAAAACAAAATATAAAATAAATGTTGTTGAACTTAATACAGGAGAATGATGAAGACAAAAAAAAAGTTATGAAAACTTAATCTTTAATAAATGAATTTTGGCTTAATCCTCAAATTAGTCCCTGTCTTTGTTTCGCCGTCTGAACCAGGTCCCTGACCGGAAAAATTTGTGGCATCAATCCCTCTTGTTCAAAAATGTTTGGAGCCAGTCCTCGCCGGAGCTCGGAGCTCCGGCAAGGGATGAAGTGGCATGCTGACTGTTTAAATAAAGGTGACGTGGCATTAAAAAAACATTAAAAATTAAAAAAAATAATATAACTTAATATAATAAACACATATTTAACCTAATTAAACTTAATCTGATCCTAATTCTAAACCTAAACTAACCCAATTCTCAACTGCATCAATTGAAACTAAAAAAAACTAGGGTTCATCTGTTCTTCCTCTTCTTCTCCTCTCCCGATCTTCTTCTTCTTCTCCTCTGTTGTTCTCCTTCTTCTTCTCAATCTTCCAACCCGTGGTACAAAAGAGAATAGAATAAGGTAACAAGTACCCAGAACAAAACCAGCAAAAAGATTAAAACAAACATAACAGGAACAACAACAAGAAACGGAAAAAAGTAAGAAACTCTGGCGTTCAATGTGCTAAAACGCTGTGTTCCTCTGATGAACCCCTCTGTCCTTCACATCCGTGGAGTTCTCAGTGCACCAAATACCTACACATCCACTCGTTTTCCTCAGCACCTCTACAGTCTCCAACGAAGCCGCCTTCGTTTTCACCACAACCCACAGAACTGGCGGCGACACCAACCGCAGCACCTGACCCAACCGATTCAAAAAGTAGGACTGAAACCCACGGTTATAGGTAGGCGTCACCACAATCAACAGCTTCCTCAGTACAAAATCGAACCGCTCACCGCCACCAAACTCTGGCTCTGCTTCTCAGCGCTCAAGCTCACCACCGGATCAATCACAAAACGCTTCATCCCTACGAAGAAATACAGCACACACCTGTACGCGGCCCTTTTCCACTTCCCCTTCCAACTGTGGGAAATCGATTGAGAAGAAGAAGAAGAATAACAGCAAAGGAGAAGAAGAAGATCAGGAGAGGGGAGGAGAAGAAGAGGAAGAACACGTGAACCCTAATTTCAATTGATTCAATTGGGAATTGGGTTAATTTGGGGAAATTAGGATAAGTTTGGGGGAGAATTAAATTTGGTTAGTTAAATTTGGGTTACAATTAGAAATAGGTTTAATTAGGTTAATTATATGATGTGTAATATTTTTTTTAATTTTTAATGTTTTTTTAATGCCACGTCACCTTTATTTAAACAGTCAGCATGTCACTTCATCCCTTGCCGGAGCTCCGAGCTCCGGCGAGGACTGGCTCCAAACATTTTTGAACAAGAGGGATTGATGCCACAAATTTTTCCGGTCAGGGACCTGGTTCAGACGGCGAAACAAAGACAGGGACTAATTTGAGGATTAAGCCATGAATTTTTCAATGATAGTTAATGCAACAGAGAAAGGCGACAAATGCTCAAATTCATATCCAAAACATAAAAGCCTAAAACAAAAAAGAAAAGAAACATAGGAGGATCAATCGGAAAATTTGTTGGTAGTTTGCTAGGTAGGAAAAAAGAAGAAAGAAAAAGCCTTCTAAAGGGAGAGAATCGTTATGTTGTAAATTTCTTTTTTATTTGTTTTCTTTTCAATATTACGCTAGATAGAAGTTCAGTGGTTCCAGTAGGATAGCTCACGTGGTAGGAGTTGGGGGACATATGTGTTGGGTAGGAGTAGGTCTATGGATCGATTCCTGACAGGTGTAATTTATCTTTCTGATAAACCAAAAAAGATAGAAGTTCAGTGATTCTTTCTATCAGCCAATATTCTTTTCTCGAGAAGTTTAGTGAAAATGGGTAGTGTCGACCCTTTTCAACATAACTCCAAGTTTAAATTTATCCAAGTAGAAGTTCCTCCACCTCTTTAACATCTCAAAACTAAACCCATACTAAAAGCATATAAATATTCACCAGCCAATATTAACAAAATAAAGTAGGTGATATAAATTTTTTATGCTTCAAAAAAAAAAGTTAAAGCACCAAAAGAGAGTGTTTTAGAAGAAGAGTCTCTAGATAAGATTAGAAACTTCAATGAAACAAGTATTAGGGGTAGGTGTACGGCCGCCTCCCAATAATCAAGCTAAGAAGTCTACTGTAGCAACAACGAACAACTAACACACATTAGCGTGTACCTTAGTCGACCATGCTTGGATTCTATTGGGGTATTAATTGTTGGAAATTTCGAGTGTTAGTACTAAGTCTCACATTGCTAATAATGAGTTAATTAAAGACAATATAAGTGTGGAAACCCACAGACTCATTACCTTAAGATTTTAGGTCAGGATGTGTGTTGGATCACTATTATGGTCTTATCTTTCAAGCTCATTATAGAGCTCTCCCATATTCTTGGTCTTTCCCTCTAACTCTAAAAGTGGTATCATAAATCATGGTTCTAGGCTTCTAGCTTCCGCTTGAGGGGGAGTATGATGATGTTGGGACTCACTCCACACCTGCCTGGGAGAATGTTGAAAATTTCAAGTGTGAGTAGTAAGTCTTACATTGGCTAATAATGAGTTAATCAAAGATCATATAAGTTTGGAAAGCCACTGGATCACTTATTGTCTTAAGGTTTGAGTCAAGATGTGAGGTTGGATCACTTTTATGGTGTTTATCTCTTAACTCCATTATAGATCTCTCTCATATTATTGGTCTTCCCCTCATACTCTAACATTAATGGCTTTGTCGATCGTACTGTCATAACGGGCTCCCAAGGCTTGGAGTCAAGAAGCCTTGGCGACATAACCTTACTGGTGTATAGTGAGTGGCTGACTTGGGCTTTCATGCTTCCTTAGGCCCGACTTACTTTGTTTGTTCACGTGATCTGGTGTGTGGGTACCATTTTGTATTTTTTTATAGACAAGTATCAGTTGTTAGTAAATTAGTACAAATTATCTCTCTTCAAGGTTTAAATCCTGACTCTTCACCTACAATTACGCTTAGCTCTACGATGTGAGCTACCCATTTTGTACCTATGTTTTTGTATTTGGGTTTCAAGCACCCCTTATGCAGTTATGCTTGCTTAATATATTTGGCTGTTCAAAAAAAAAATAACAAGTCTCTAACGGCCCAAGGATTAATTTGCAATTTCACTATACTAATATCTAAACTCACCATAATGATAGTTTGCTCTAAAAATATATAAAATATTCGCACGAGATAGTGAATATATGATTTTATTTTTAACTGGAGAAAGTATCTCCAGATTATTGAGTTGAGCGTCAATGACATGTTTAGGAGAGCAGAAGAGACTCATTCCTAAAAAGAAGTGTTAGAAGATCTTCCTAAAGAAGGTTGTACACCATGGAATCTCTAACTGCTACAGTGAATGATTTGATTTAATGTCTCAGCTACCATGAATTTGTCCGTTTTAGCACATAATATATAATCTTTTATATATAAATCCAAGAGACGTACATGTTCATGCTGTCAACAGTGGCAAGACTACGTAGGTGTGGCATTCCTTTGCTGGGTATGTCACTTACCCACCACACAGCATACACCACTTGTGCCACAAGAGCCTTCATCACTGGCTTGACCTTGTCCAAGTCCAACCACAGGGGTGCATGTATATAGGGTGTCAAATGCTACATTTAACAACATCGGTTTTGTGCATGCTATTGTCTTCTACAACAGATTTGTCTTCATCTCTCTAACGGTAACCCTAATAATCTCCTTAATAATTAGCAGACGTTTATTCATAAATTGACCAGGAGAAAAAGCAAATATATAACTGGTCGTGATTAGCTTACACATATTGTCTGGGCTGTCAACTTTGTTTTTATGCGTGCTTCCTTTTTTTCCTTTCTTAGATATATATTCTTTCTATCAACAATTACGAATTGCATTATGTGGATGAGCTACTTTTGAAAGTTAGCGCAAATTATTTATGTCCAAAATAATTTACTTTGTTCAATTATAGATCAACCAAATATTTTCTTGTTTAACATTGTTGAATAGAAATAATAATGTGTGTATGCTTTTATCCAAATACGGGGAATTCAGCGGATATGAGATGACAAACAAATTAAGGTGGATACATCGATCAGGATTTACAGATCAAATATTCTCTTTTTATTAATTAAACAATGATAAACAGCTGAGAAAAGAAAGAAAAAGTGTTATCTTTTTCTTTTATTCCAATATTCCGGATGTACTATGAAATACAAGAAATTAAAGCACATATTAGAAGCTTTACAACTTCCCTTTGTTGAACAAGAATGAAATACAAGAAATTAAAGCACATATTAGAAGCTTTACAACTTCCCTTTGTTGAACAAGAAGCGAAGTTTCCTGCATCCTTTCACCACATATATATACACTATCATTGTTTTTGTTGCACTAAGATATCCAAATTGGATCGTCATTTTTAATTTCATATAAACACAATCTAAGCATTAAACACTTAAATATATATATTTAAGGAGTTCAGCTAATTATCAACTGTAATAGACATTATTGGTGCGAGAAAACCATTTATTATACATAGAAATAGGTTTTGAGAGCTTGAAAGGCAGGCGGTTGGCAACATCAACATGGCATAGATAGACACATAGCTAGCCTTCAACAATTGTCTTTTGCTTTTATTCACTTTGCAGCCACACGTGATGAACTGACCCTACATGCTCCATAACTGTCGCGCATGCACACGTGTGTTCTTACCTTCACTGATCCCATTGAGATCCTCTATACATATCTGTCAAACCAAAGCAAACAACACGGAAAGATCAATGAAGCAGTTCTCATCCTCATCCACACACACATATACACGGCCCCTTCTATAATTCATTCTTATGATTTGTAGCTATCTTAATTAATATAATCATTCAACGTATGAATATATGAAACCATGAAAATTTTCATATATTTTTAATTTTTAACTAAAACTTAATTATGATAAAGTCTACAGTCATATTCACACAGACACACACCACCTGTATTAACCACATTGATCATTTTCAAGGGTTGTGTGGGGGGGGACCTTTTTTTTATGAGTGTTGCTCCCCTGGTGCCTAGCAAGAACTTCTCCACTCAGGCTTGTGACAACTACGTGTGTGTTGTTTTAAATTGCACTTATGATACCTAGATATCCAATTAGACATATCTCATATACATTTTTTTCAAATTTCATTTCACATCAAACCGCAATATATTACTCTTGATTTCCTACCATATATATAAAGGACCACGAATCACGATCGATGTGAACACAACGGTGACTGTGCGGCAACCTTAATTTAAAATATTGTGAGTGTGGGACTCACACGTGTGGCTGGGTGACCATGTTTTGTGTTGTGACGCATTAGAATTAGAATTTGGAATGGTAGTATCCGGTAAAGTGAAAGTGGACGAAGGGTATAGCTAGCTTGCAGCTTTAGTAAAAGAAAGTGAAAGGAGATGGTGGATTTGGATGTGTGTGTGTCTATACGGAAAATGGAAAAAAAGAAAAAGTGTACAAAATTTTGGTGATCCCAAGAAGATTGCTTGTCTTCAAATATACTACTACTACTTAATTCTCTATAGACTACGGCAAGACAGAGACCTCTGCGGGAGGAGTGCGGGAGATTCTCATGGAATATAATTTAACCTTTTGTTTAAAATATAATTTTGTTAAGTCAGGTATAATTATTATGAGACACTAATTACTCTTATTTTATTACTCTTAGAAACATTACACTAATATTTCTAAAATTTATCATTATTGCACTGATTTTTCAAAATTATAATCCACTGTTTACTGCTATGTGTTTGAGTAGTCATTGTTATTTCTGTTGAATTTCCAATCATATAGGAGTAGTATATATATATATATATGTTTGCTATGATACCTTAATTTAAATGAGGGTACAATACTTTAAATGATTTAAAACCACTTTATCTCCAATTTTTTAACTTCTAAAAGCCTCTAGCACGATCATTAATGAGCATTTTAGTAGATTATCTCATTATCTTGTCGTTCGCCAAACACCAATTTCCATATCTCACTCTTATTATGGTCAATAACTCTCTTGTTCTTACATCACATACATTTCTACTTCCACCACTAGATTCTGACTTAAAAACAGCTGGAACAACCGGCATGACGTCTAAGATTCCAACAAAAGTTAAAAGGTCTAATTTTCTCTATTTCTCTGCCATTCAATTTCACAATTTCATTTAGTCAGGGTACCGTACCCAAAAGAATTTCAGGGTATCACAAAATTTGTCAAACGTAATTGTCTTAAGCGCAATTATATATCTCGCCGTATACCCCTCTCTCTTGCAACTCTCTTTATGGAACTTCTATCCTACCAAACACAGCGTAAGAAAAATTCCACTTTCATTCTTTGTGCTTTTTCTATTTAATTTCTTTCACACCCATCATCATGCATGATACTGTTAATTTAAAGGTATATAACCACCAACACTTGAGAATTATACATATGCGTGGTGCATGGCTTGATTTCATTTTCTCGGCTGTTAATTAATCCTGAGCATATAGGCTAGCTAAGAATAACTTGGAAGGGAAATTCAGATAACTTGTGCTATAATTAAGCATGAGTTAACTTGGCACAGTAGCTAGCACATTAATTATGAAATGATAGTGATTGGTTATAGCAGTGGCCCGGGGTTTAAGGACAGTCCACCAGGGGAGCCTCTTAGCCTATTAGCCTAGCTATTCATTATCACTAGCTTGCCTAACCAATATCGACCACATAACTTGTATCATTGAAAGAATTTGATGAGGGTCAGTAAGCCCCAAATGAAAAAAAAAAAAACTAAAAAGTAAAAGGCATATTATTCCCCAAAGTGAAACTGATCATATGCGTCACATTTCAAATAAATGGGCCTTTTACTTGTGCTTGATGTGCATGTGTTGGTGTCAAATCTTAAATTTGATTTTTTTTCAATTGTTTGGTAATTAAAGCTAAACTCAAAAATCAAAGAAGAAGAAAAGAAATTAAGAAAAAAGTGGAGAGGCAATTGGAGATGTGATTGATCGCAAGCCATTGACCATGTAGTAAAAAGAATGGAATGAAACAGTGTGTGTTTGCATTCTGAAAGTGAACGTTTATTCACTCAACGGAAGAATTTCTTCCTTTACTTTCATCTTGAGGTGTATTGGAAATTGAGAATGTGAATTAACCATGTGTCAAATGTTGTTGCACCGTAAAACCAAATAGATAGCTAGTCAATCCATTTGGTGACCTAATTATTAATTATTAATTGAGTAGAAAACAGGACAACTAAAGTTTTGCAAACATATAGAACCAAAAGAATTTTCCCTGGTACAACAAAGCATAATTTCGTTGTACAAGAAAAGTAGGAAAATTATAGTCAGTGCAGTAGATTCCTAAAAAGTGGGGGCCATTCCCTAATCACTGATTTTAGTTGGCAGAAATCATTTGAAAGCAGCTCAATATCCCACATCTGGCACAGTGAAAGTAGTAGCTGAGTTTGCTTGCAAACGTTCCTATGATTAAGTAATTTAGTAAAATGTGCTCGGGAAATTGTTAGGTTAATTTGCACTTTCTGTTACTGTGTTACACTTGTCACTATATCAGGTGCTAGCTAGCTGGGTATAGGGTTCTACTTTACTATGACTGTATGTGAACTTTAGCTAAACCTGGAAGGGTCTCAGACTCTCAGGGGTGAATTCAGATGACAGAAATTCTACGTAGCTAGGCTCATGGAATGATCGATGGTGACAGTAAATAGTTCAACGATAAAGATTGGATGATGAAGAAGCGGGCCCACAGATTAAGGAAATACTTTAATAACTAGTGCGATAACCCGTGCGTTACACGGAATTTTATTTTTTTGATCCATCGGAAAGAGTTGCACGAAATTTTATGTTAGAACTTTTTAATAAATAAATTAGTTTCATATTATAAATAAGTCAATTGTGTATAAGTCAATCGTGTAATAATATATGAAGAGAAAAATGCTAATGAAATTGTGTTGTATACGTCAAACATTTCCAAAAACTTCCTGTCAAAAAAAAAAAAACATTTCCAAAAACTTCACTAAACACTACATTTACAAAACTGGTCTATTGTTTGCCCGACTCATCCAGTATACAAAGTTTAAGACCATTTCTTAAGCGTACTCTAGAGAGAGCTACATATAACTGACCATGAGTGAAGGAGGGTCTCGGAAGGAAGAGTTCAACCTAAGATAGTGTTTGTCCTTGGGTTTTGTTTATGGTTATCGCAAAGCATACTGCAATCCGAAACTATCTTCTTCTTAATTTAATTAGAAATTTGGAATCAGAAGAATGAAGTCCATTCTTGAAATGTGCAATTTGTCATTAACATTTTTTCCCGTAATAACAGTTACGTCAATAAAACGTCTACCAAGTTCATCCACAATTAACCTGGTTACATTGCATAAACCTTTTGCTTGATCTATATTTCTCAAAAGCATGATTGGAGTATCAACTTTCAATAATAGATCGTGGTTAGACATTTCTGAACTTTTAGTGGCGTTCAAAAATTTTGTGGTAACCACTCAGGATTTCAGAATCCTCATCAGATCGCAAGGCAGAGTCTCGGTAGCATCTAATGGAATGTAAAATTTAGAATGAGTTATTCTGCCTCTAGGCAAGAGTAATGATACTATGTCACTGGAAGCAACATTAAGCACAATTAGTCATCTTGATCTAAGTACACGCGGATTAAGTGTTCCAGACAAAAGTCTTTCCGGTTCAACCGTAGCCATATAAAAAGTAGAATCCTCCTGAGTTTGACAACAAAGATGTGACAACCCTCTCATTTCTTGCAGACACTCAACTATACCACCCATTGACGTAAAATAAAATGCACTGTTGTATGTTCTTATATTTTCTTTGAAGTGTGTTTAGATATTTCACTCCTTTCTCCCAGTGAAATACGTACCTTTTGTAATTTGTATAACAAAGATAATTTTTTAAAGTTATTCTATTAACATTCACGTGAAACTATTTTTAAGTAATTAATATGTTTTTCCCGTATAAAATTTTAAATTTGCAATTTAAGAAGGTCTGCCGCATGTGCGATTTAGACCCGAACCTTTTAAAAGGTCCATTCATCTCCCCCAAACTTACTAAACTGTGCAAAACAACTCTTTTGTTAACTTTTCTTTTTTAAGTTTTAATACTCTTTATCACTCTACATGTTTTCCCCTAAAATACCCCTTAAGAATTATTCTCGCTCTTCCCTAATTCTAGCATTTAAAACATTCCAAATTTTTTTTAGTAAAACAAATTTTAACATTTAAAATTATTATTATCAACAATAAAATAAATAAACATGTACAATATATTATTGTTTACAAAACTAAATAAATACATGCGTTAAATGAGAGCAAGAGGACATAAGGGTTGGAGAGGGGAGGGGAAGGTCCAGGGTTTGAATCCTGGAAGAGAAATTTGAAGGGATTTTCTAACTTACTAATAACTAACCACTAACATTTGCCTATAAAAAAAGTGTGTTGAATGAGAGGTAAAATTGGATTTGCTTTATTATACATAAGAGTTTTTAATTTTTTTTTCCGTCTTGATTTCCTATAATTATACAAAAGAAATTTTCAACTTCAAAATTTAAAAACATGTTTATATAATACTCAAATAGTGTTTTAATTTATTTTATTAAAAAAATCTGAAATGAGGGTGGTACTTTAGGAAAGAGAGATGTCATGTGATAAAGTCTATTAAAACTTAAAAAAGGAAAATCAATAGAAGGGTTATTTTGCACATTTTAGTAAGTTCAGGAAGATAAATACACATTTAAAAAGGTTAAGGTCTAAATCGCATGGGAACCAAACCTTAGGGTCGTAATTTGCATTCTTCTCATAAATAAATAAAGACTATATATATATATATATATGTATTTTTTCTAGTTAACATGAAAAATATTTTAATGTATGATTCATCCATTGAGAGCTTTTAATCCTGTAATTTTTATTTAAACAATCTTATAATTTATACATAATTCAATAAACTATATGTATTTTATATATATATATATATATATATATATATATATATATATATATATATATGTATGTGTACTCCTAAAACTGATAAAATTATGAAAAAGCACAAATTAATTTTAACATTAAAATATTTTCACATAAAATATTTCTCTCGTGAGAAATTTTTACCTTTAAATTCAAGGAGAACATATTTCACTATTGGATTATTAAAGTCTATAGCAAAGAAGGATTCCAATAATTTTTACCACTGGCGAGAATGGAAACCGTGTAGCTCCAATTTCTGAGGGGAAACCATGTAGCTACAATGAGGTGAGTTGTTCCAAAAATCTTAATCTAGATACATTGAATTTTCCCAACAATATTTAATCTTTCAGTTTCAAAAAAAAAAACTCTTCCTTTGAATATGCATAAGTTCAAAAATGTATATAAAAAACTCTAATTTAATTTGAATTTAAATGTTATTGATTTAATATCATCCTCATTACTAATTTAGTGGGATATTTTCTTTGTTAACCTTCGCTTGTACATGGTCAAGAATGTGGCAAAGTGAATTTACATTTTTATCTTTATTTTCTCTCTCACTTCGATGTTAATAGTGATTCATATTTTACTGATGTCTTGATCCACTATGTTTTCTATTTTATTGTATTATCTTAATTTCAATCTCAATTGATATTATCTCGTTCTTATTTATAAGACTCGGGACAATTACAGTTATTAAGAAAATATCTAATGAGATCAATTAATGCATTAATTTTTAAAAAAGTTTATCCAGTAAAGTTTATTAGTGATAGTTAAAACTTAGGAATTACACCTTTCAAAAAAAAAAACTTAGAATTACAAAAACTTAAAAAAGAGTTACATATATAGACGAAGATAATATATATTCCTACAATATAATGGGAGATCTTATATATAAGACTAATACGTGATACCCGGTTTTATTATGTTTCTATTCAGATGTATTTTACTATTAAAAAAATGTAAAAAAAAATCAAATCTCTTCACGATTCTTTAGCAGAAAAAAAAACTTGGAGAGGGAGGCCAATAGCAAGCTATTGTGTCTTTTTGTTTCGGGTCATCATTAATAGGGTATTTTCTGATCATCCACTGTCTTCTTTTGCTCAAGTTCCACCAAGAGTTCCATTTATGAATTCAAAGGCTATGTTCTTGGATCCTGCCTTTAAAAATGCTCCAACATAACTTATACCTGCAATAATTCATACCAAGCCAATCAAGTAAGAAAAATAATATCCATGCCAGAAGAACATTGTTGAATTTCATGCTTGTACATTACAAAGTATGGAAGACTATATTAGACCATATTTTTTTTCGTTCTCCTCTTCTTACCAGAGGATAAGATTAACACCTTGGAGCTTCTCTTAGCAAGTACATCAAAACTGTGCTCTATATTCTCTTCATTCCCTTTGTAATTGTTTCCTTCAAATCACTTTGGCATTTCTCAATATGGACATCACTTTGGCAAAGGCTAACAGGCCGTAATTCCTCATTAAATACATCAAGAATTCATAGTTGCCCCCATATAGTGTAGAAAAATAAATAACCCTCGATGATTGCATAGTAAATGCTAAAGAACCTAATTCATGGAGAATATCACCTTATGAAGCATAACAAAGAATAAGAATACTTACACAAAAAATTACATTCTTTTAACAAATTATAACAAAAATCTATTCCACACACATAAAAAAAGGGGGGAAACTGAGGAGGGTGGGAGAGAGTGAGAGAGAAATGTTTGATATTTCTTACATTATACATACATGCAGTTGTTTACATTATTAATATTATATCATTTTTTGTACTGCTTGGTAAGAGCCTTTAGCTTGTGAGCATCTGCAAATAAAAAAAATCATTCTCATATGAATGTAAAAACAATAATTATTCAAAGTTTTATAGACCTACAATTAGATAAAAGAAACATAGAGTAACTGTAAGAGAATAGTATGATTCAAAAACACACGGAGTCGATCCTAAACTTGCTTGATATAGAGGGGGAGGTTGTAGAGTTCGAAGAACCCGTCAAAAGAGGATGCGGATGGGTCGGTGGTGTGGCTTGGGGTTCAGGAGTGGGAGGTGTAGTGGTCCACTGATGAATAAGAGAGGGATGTGGAGCATCAGTGAAGCAGTCATAGGTCAAGGTGGATGAGGGAGACATGTGTTTGAAGGGAAACTGAGTTTCATCAAAAAGGACATGCCGAGAGATAATAACCTTTCTGTGCGACAAATCAAAACACTTATAACCTCTGTGATTAAGGGGATACCCTAAGAAGACACACGGAGTCGAGCGCGGTTGCAGTTTGTTAATACTCATGGATGGATGCAAGGGATAACAAAGACAACCGAAGATACGAAGGTGTGTGTAGGTAGGATCACGATGATACAGAAGTTGAGTGGGAGATTGATTTGACAACGCTTTTCGGGGAAGGATATTAAGGAGATAAGTGGCCATGTGAAGTGCATGATGCCAAAAGGAGGGAGGAACATATGAATGCGCGAGAAGAGTGCGAATCATGTTGTTAATAGTGCGTATTTTGCGTTCTGCTTTGCCATTTTGAGAAGAGGTGTGAGGGCAAGAGAAACGGAAAATAAGACCATTAGCAGCACAATAGCGATGGAACAACGCATTATCATATTCACGCCCATTATCACATTGAAAACATTTAACTTTTTGCGAAAACTGTGTTTGAATTTGATTAGTGAGAGAGGTGAACATTTCAAAAACTTGAGATTTGTTACCTAAGGGAAACGTCCACAGAAAATCAGTGTAATCATCCAGAAATAAAACATAATAACGATGGCCAGAAGAACTTAAAACAGGTGATGTCCAAAGATCACTATGTAAAATATCAAAAGGCATCAAAGTAGCATTAGTGGATGAAACAAAAGGCAACTTAACATGTTTGCCAAAAACACACGAAGCACAAATAGTTTTAGAAGTCAAATGTTCACATGCAATGAACTTATTCCTATGAAGAGACTGTAAAGCAGAAGCACTAGGATGACCAAGGCGATCGTGCCAGAAACCAGAAGCATGACCAGCAAAATGAGTGGGATTGGTGACTGGATAAAGATCGCCGACACTATCACATCTCAGAAGAGGGATCCCCGTCTTGAAATCAGCGACCGAGAAGCCAAGAGGATCAAAGGAAACAGAAACGTTATTGTCAGTAGTGAGTTGTCGCACAGAAATCAAATTCTTAATAATATTAGGTGTGAGCAAGACATGGTTAAGGTGAAGAGATTTGTGGTGGTTTGAGGTGGGTATGGTTGTGTGACCGGAGCCCTGAATTGGAATACCCTGACCACTACCAACAATCAGTTTCTGATTTAAATGACTCAAATTAGAATAAGACGAGAGATTACCTTGTGATGCCTCTGAGTGAGACGAGGCGCCAGTATCCATGTACCAAGTGCTGTCGGGAGGAGTGAGAGTCATGGTGTGCATGGCAGCCGCAATGTCAGTGGGTGCTGGGGAAGCACTAGCAGTGTATGCCTGAGGACGAGCACCGAGGATGCCTGGCTGGCGCGGAGGACCGGTGGGGCGAGTCCACTGAGAGGTGGGATAAGGACATGGCGGCATAGCCCAAGGAGGAGGAGCCCAACTCCATGGAGTCCAAGATGGAAACTGAGGTGGCTGCCAGGGTGGGTTGGGAGCTGCAGTAGAGGAGCCGGATGAGCCATTGGACCGGGATCCCACGCGCTGATCACGTCCACTAGAGCGACCCTGATTGCCGCGATTGCGACCAGATCCAGAACGATTGTTCGAGCGACCAGTCCCAGAACGGTTGGAGCGCGGCTGAGAGGAGTCATCAGAGTCCCTCGGGGACGAAGTATGCATAGCAGTGTGAGTGGTAGTGCTCTGCATTTTCGCCAGACCAGCCTCCTCAAGAGTGAGCATGGAGCGAGCATGAGAGAATGTGGGCAAGGGGTTGCTTTGACGAATCAGTGTAGCAACACCGCGAAAGGGCTCAGTCAAACCAGAAACCAACTGGAGAACCAAACGATGATTGGTGACAGGAGCACCAACATTCCTCAGCTGATCAGATAGGTGTTTGAGGCGCTGACAGTAGGCAGAAACATTGGGAAAATCATCCATGCGAGTAGAGGAGAAATCCTGCTCGAGAGCAACAGCACGGGAGTTCTGGTTATCCTCAAAAATAGCAGTCAAACGATTCCATGTTTCCATAGCAGTGGAGCCCTTCTCCATGATTGTAGCAAGCAGATCAAAGGAAATGGTGGAGTAGATCCACTGAAGGACAGTAGAGTCAAGAGTTTGCCATTGTTCATAAGCCGGATCAGTCATAGCAGGACGATCCTTCCCAGGTTGGGGAATGATGTGGTGAATAACACGGGTGGCCCTAGCATGGGTCGCAAACAATTCAGCCCACATAGCATAATGATCCTTTTCTAACTCCAGGATAAAAGGGATGCTATTTTTGATATTGTTGACAGCGAGAGCAGGGTGGAACTCCGGTTTGCTTGAGGAAGGAGTTGGGGCAGCAACCACGGATGATGTGGGTGTCTCATGATCCGATCCGGTGGAAGACATGGCTGCAAAACTCGAAAAAACAATTAAACAAGAGTGAAAGCTGAGTGAACCGGAAGGAAATAACCGGTCTGGGTGAACCAAGGGCCGTTGTTGGACCGTGAATATGGAACCCGCGTGACTGGGCTGTCACGGGTTTGAAAAAAAAATTGCAGGAGGAAAGACCCGAATGAGAGGAAGCGGGTCTGGCTTGCTTGAGCGGCTCCTGGCGATGGGAACGGCGGCCAGAGGAGGAGGCGACGGTGCTGGGGCGTGCTGGAGGCAGAGACGCACTTGTGTGAGGAGGAGAAGAGGAGTGTTGCGTCTCTTACGGTTGCTGGGCACGGAGGAGCAGCGGCTGGTCCAAACAGTGGCGAGCACGGACGGTGGCAGTGACACACGCTGGTGGAGGAGCACTAGCGTGGGAGATGGACAGCAACGTAGAGGCAGCGCAAGTAACGGCGCGGCGCGGCACGGCGCGGCACGGCGAGGAGCGGTGCGGCGTGAGAAGGAAAGGAAGCACAGATGTGCTTGGCCGGCAGCGGTGTGACCCAAGGGAGGAAGAAGGAGGCCGGCAGGGAAAAACAGAAGCGGAAGCAGTAGGGATCAGTTAGGTCGTGATACCATGTAAGAGAATAGTATGATTTGAATGGGTGCCATTCTCATTGATAGCAATAGGGTATAAATACAAAACTGAATATACAAAAGTCAAACTATTTCCTATTTTGCCTAGCTTAATTACAGGAATACAATCAATATAATTGCAGGAATAAATCATATTCTATCAGTAACATCGCTAGCAGATGCCAATCTTATAGTAGGCATACTTTCTCTTTGGCCAATTAACACAACCAAATGTCAATTATGAGTCAAGAAACAATAGGCGATCAAGGAGAAAAAAATAGGGAAGAACTATCAGCGTTGATAAATCAGTTGTGATATATTTAAGTTCCTTTCAATTTTGACATTTGAAAAAAAATGGTGCCTACGTAACAAGAGGAAAAAAACAATAAATTGAAAAAGAGTGCACCTAGCCATTTTATTGAGTTGATGCAAAATAATATTTTAGGTTATATCCCACAAAATTCCTTTGTGATAACACGTTTTAAAAATATAAAATAGGTCGTTTTAGTGAGTTGATATTATAGGTCATTTTAGTAGAAAATTGAATTCAATTTATTCAAAAATTGAATTCCTTTTAAATTCATTAATTCTGTTTTAGTATAGGCTTCTTTAATTCCTTAGTTTGAGGTGACTAATTTTTAGGTGTCATATCCATTATTTATTGTTTTCATTTCCTAATTTATTGAGTCAACAATATGAACCAATAACAATCAAACATGTGGAAATTCATTTAAGAACCAATGGACCAATCAAAAACATACATTTGGAAAATCATAGTAACAACCAATAGAATCCAAACATGTGGAAATTATGTAGCAATGTGGCCCACTTTGGTGGATGAGCTTTATATATTATTAAGATTACTTGTTCATGAAGTTGACTTGTGTGAAGCCCTGATGGGAGGAATTGTTTCAAGATGAAGAGGTTTTTTTTTTTTTTGAAACTCAAGATGAAGAGGTTTATTTGAACTTTTTGTTCTTATAATTTCATTGATGTGTGATTTTAGAACTGAAATTCAATTCAATATGGGAGTTGAAATTTGTATCTTAAACTTTTGGTCTCTTAATTAACAGTGACAATAAAGTTGTCCATTAGCAATCAAAATATATATATATAACATATATATATATATACATACAGTGGCGGATCCAGGACCCCGGAGTCAGAGGGTTCAAATTTATCCATGACCTTCACAAGATAGAGTAGACTTAAATTAGATTAATACATGAAGTTATATGCAAATCATTCATGACAGACTTGAGCAATCTGAAAACATTTCCCTTCACATTCCAATCTCAAACCAATTACTAAATCAAACCATTTAAATCAAACCAATTACTCTCATGTAAAATTGAAAATGACTGGAATGTTTTGTGAGGAAAGGATAATTTGTAAAGTGAGAAATATGCTGCTGCAAATAAACCGCAAGTAAACAAGATTCTTGCCAACTTCATAGACGAAAAAAATCAAGTGAAATACTCCATCCCTTACATTTTCAATCAGAATATGACCAAGGTCCCAGTCTAAGGATTTTCTTTTAGTGGTAAAAAGATAATGCAGGATATCTGCTTCAAGTTCAAACAAACCCCAGGAACACATACAACTCAAACTTTTAAACTCGTCAAGGAAGAGCAAGATTATCAACAGTAAAAATTTCCATTGGTTGCTTTCCATTTGATTAACCTATGAATTTCAATATTACCCCAAACATACAACAGAAGCTCTGCAAATTCAACAATTGACAACTAATTGGGGTTTTCAATTTCCCTTCACTTCACATTTCAATTTGGGGGTTTAGCTAGGATGCACGGGTACGGGTGTGGTACCGGGTACGTGGTACGACATTTTTAGAAAATCCTAGGTGCGGGTACGCCTGGGTACATTAATATAGATATATGTATATTTATGTATATAGTGAAGTAAAAATAGAAAATAAAGGCTATATCAATCCTCTAACATAGACAATAGCACAAAATCAGAATAGCTCATAAACAACTCCTAACATAGAGCTTTAAACGTGAGAGAGAAGAGGAGAAGAGAGGTAGAGGCGTAGAGAACTTACGTGAGACTGTGAGAGACTGAGAAAGAAGAGGAGAAGAAACGTCAGTGCAGAAGAGAGAAGAAAAACGGCTCAAGTGGAGAGGGTGAGAATTGAGAACGTGACTGAGGAGTAAATTAGGTTTATTTACTATCTGAGAATTGGGAAAATATTTTTTAATTATTTAATTAGTAAAAAAAAATCAATTTTTTAGGTTAAAGTATCTAGTGGTGTACCCGAGCCGCACCGCCGACGCACCCAATGACCTACGGCGTACCCGTTGATTTTTGGTGCGTTCCGGAGCGCACCGGGGCGTACCCACGGCGTACCCGCACCCGGTGCCGGTGCGGTGGCCAAATTGGCGTACCCGTGCTTCACAGGGGTTTAGGTTTTCAATTTGGAGTTTTTCAATTTGGGGGTTTCCAATTCCTAACTAACCTTCAAGCTTCAACAACAGAGAGAGAGAGAGAGAGAGAGAGAGAGAGAGAGAGAGAGAGAGAGAGAGAGAGAGAGAGAGAGAGAGAGAGAGTGGTACTTGGGGTTGTGCGGCCGGCAGCCAGTGGCGGTGGACTGGTGGCGTGGTGTGCTGGTGGCAGGTGGTGGTGGACTGAGTGCGTGACAGCGTGAGAGAGAGAGAGAGAAGGGTACTGAGTGCCTAACAGCGTGACAGAGTTGTGGACTGAGTGCGTGAGAGCGTGGTGGACTGAGTGTGCGTCGGCCGGTGGTGGATCGCCAGGATCGGTGGTGGTCAGGACATGACAAGGGGTGTGAATCGTGAGTGAGGTGAGAATGAGTGCGTGAGAGAGAGAGAGAGAGAGAGAGAGAGAGAGAGAGAGAGAGAGAGAGAGAGAGAGAGAGAGAGAGAGAGAGAGGAGTTAGTGTTGTCTGGGACCTGGATGCAATTTTAAAATTTCAGGGGGTTCAAAAAAAATTACCATAGGGGGGTAAGTAGAAATTTTTTTTCCAGGGGGTATACGTGGGTCCGCCCCTGTATATATATATATATATCTCCAAGTTTAATTTTGATTAATGCTTGGAAAGTGAAGGCATCCTGGGTGTTCCCATTCATTCCTTAAATTCATTTCCATATAACATGATTGATTGAGATTTTGAGATAACCCAATGGACAAAATGTTGTAGCTCACTAGGGTGTTAGCTTGACAGAAAATATTTGGTCAAAGGGTCTCTATTGCGGGGGATTATTTAATTTGAAGATCTTATTTCTATGTTTTAGGTTTAATCTCATTTCATGATTCTCAATTTCTCCCACATATATTGTCGGTATTTGATCAATTGTCTTTTTTTTTTGTTGGTCAAAGATAGAAACTGCATTGAAGATGAGCCGAAAGCCCAATAGGCCTGAGCCTAAATACAAACCAGACTTTCCTACAGATGCCCCAATACATAAACAATAGAGACGTGGCTTGCAGTCTGGACCAGGAAAAAACAACAGCACAAAGGAGTAAAAAACAGTGAGGCATTAAAGGGGGAGAAAGATTAGGAAAGCCATAAAGGATTCCTCCAACTACCCTGCCTATCAGAAACAGAAGCAAATAAAATTGATTCCCAAAAGAGACTAGATAGAAAAAACAGAAACAAAAGGTTATCCCCAAGCAACTCTAGCCAGCAAAAATCAACACTGTCTAGGAACCCAGACCTGTCTAAAGTTCCTTACCATAGAGTTGCTATCTGATAACGAATCCTGTTTATCATTCTGAAGAGCAGTATTCAGTGCAAGAGGGGGGACCAGATCCAGTTTGGAGGCAAGTTTCTTTGCTTCTTGAGATCAGCAATTGAGTGAGCAGATTGGTTTCCTGTCCTTGGGATCCATATGAAACTCCAGGAAGGGAAGTTGATTTTCCAGTTTCGAATATCTCTAATGATTTGTTCAATTTCCCCTTTTAAATTTCTTCCTGTGCAGGCTTCAATGACCTGTTTGTTATCTGATTCAAAAGTAACTCTTTGCATATCCATGTTTGCAGCCATAAGAGTTGCTTCCCTCAGGATCAAAGCTTCTGCACCCAGAGCTGAGTTGGCATAAAGAATCTTTGCAGCTCCACCACTCACTTCTCCTATATCATCCCTGAAAACAATGCCTCCTGCAGAATTCCTAGTCTGAGGTGAGAAGCTTGCATCCACATTGCATTTGATGACTCCTCTCTCAGGTCTTCTCCATCCCCTGTATTGATCAATTGTCAATGACATGAAGAGGGGGAATAAATTAATTGTTGAGTCGGCAATTCTAATGGGCTGCAAGTCATGACCCAAATGGGCTCCTCCCTCTCTTGCTGGGCTCTTAGACATTTCTAGTAGGCCTTGTTTGACACATGGATTTTATATTCATTTTTTTTTTTTGGCTACTTGGGAGGGCAAACGCCCCGATTTTATATTCATTGATTCCACCTTTGTTATTGAATCAAAACATTAATGAACCTTGCTATAATTGTTTTTTCTTTTTTGAGAAAAGAAACCTTGTTATAATCTTAGGTCCTAACTAGTATTGTTCCCCGTGTGTGCACGGGGAATGTTCATTTTTTTATTTATAATGTAAAATCGTTTAAAATCTGTGTAATGTTTGTTATGTTTATAAAAAATTATGAATTAAAAGAATAAACTTATTTTAGATATAGAAATATATTTTTTATTTATGAATGTAACTGATTTTGTTTTGTAAAAGCGTAATAATTTTTTTCTGTATTTTTAATCTTAATGTTACGTTATTTAATTTAGTTTTTTATAAAATAATTTAATAGTTTATTGCATTGAGTTGACGTAACATAATATCTCACTTTTTAAAAATTAAATTATCAGAGAAATAAAATAAAATAATTGGTAAATTTTATGGTATTAAAAGCAAATAAATATTATTATACCAAAAAAAACCATGTCACACACCTGTTACTCAGACCTAACAAGCGCAACTAATGTGATTAATGCCAAAGAAAAGTCAAATAGAGTTTCACGTAAAAAAAAGTATTTCACTTAAAGCCTCTTCGAGGAAAATTTTTAAAAAATGAAAGATTATTAAAGGTCTCTTCAAAGGTTCTTAAGACCCCCTACCCTATGAATGAATGCATTGATCGATTTTTATAATTAAGTTTAGTGAATACATTTGAAAATGCAAAAAGACAATGAGATTTCTATGAAATGGACGGCTATAATTGAGTATAGGAGAATAATTTTCATTTTTATCAAAATGACCATAGTCAAATTTTTAATGTAGTGTAACAAATTGTTGCATTACTAGTTTACCCTTAAGGTTGCAAAAACTTCTTCTATAGATATAGATACAGGTGTGATTATTTTAATATGCTCTAAAGTCTAAATACATAGAGTGTTGTTTTGGTTTGATTCTATCTTAAATATTAAATACGGTGCCCACTAGGGTGGACAACTTTAAAATTGGTCCACTAATGCACCATCATCATATGTCGTTGGCTCTGAGAATCTTGGAATATTCTTTTATTGGATTGTTATAATTAAATGATGATAAAAACTGATAAAAATGTAAATTACCAATCTCCCTCCATCTTCCCCAATCCCCTGTTCTTCTTCATCTTCCCCAACCTACCGTCGTTCACCTGACCAGCGTCGGCCATGTCGCCGCCGCCACCTCTTGACCTCACAACTCGAGTGATTTCCAGTTTTAGAACCTCTCCCCCACCTCCTCCCCTTCACTCCCACACCACCACCAAAAAATCCAGAAATCTCCAATGTAAAATACCTAGAAAATACCCATAACCCAGGACAAATTAAACCCAGCCAACCAACCAACCCCCCCCCCCATGAAATCAACCCAACCAACCCACAGAAAGAGGAAACCACATAGCACTGATCGAGTCGCTGACTGTGGTGTCAATGAGAACGAGAGCAATGTTTCAGAACGAAGGTGGAGTGTTGCGAGATTGAGAGCCTAAGTGCTAGAGGTTAAGGCAAAGAAAGCAACGAAGGACGATTGTCGTCGCCGAGAGGAAGCAAGGACTTCGATCGAGAGATGGGCAAGGGAAAGGCTCACCCACGCCGTCTAACAGAGCAAGGGAACCCTTGCGTTGATTCACCAACCAAGAAGGAAGAGACATATCAGGTCGGCCCTAAAGGAAACAACTTATAATCAAAATTGATGGTGAGTCAAAATTATAGTCAATCCTCACCTCTGTCTCTTAGATGAATGTTTGAAATTTAGGGAAAATGTTGAGGGATTGCAGGTTTAGGGTGGTAAATGAAAAGGGTGAAGAGTTCTTGTTGAAAATGAATCATGATGAAGTTGTAGCATTCACTTGGGGAGATTGGTGAGAATATGAATATCCTTGGGTATGAGTCAAGAAGGGTCTTTCTGGTCTTACCCATACCAATGCTTATGGTGTGGCTTGAGAAGATGTAAACCAAACTATGGAAATTATTTTTGGTCTGAATTATGAAATCGTGTATGTGTGAAGGATTGAATAAATATATCAAAATCATTTTCATCTTTCAGATGTATATACAGAAACATTTAATACAAATTTTATGAATTCATCTCCAAACCAATCCTTTAAAATTGTTTCATATCAATTTTTTTGATAACATGTTTAATATCATTTTGAACGTGAGATATTACATTCAATTTTTTATTTTATTTTTTTATATAAAAAATAACCATAATCATTAAAAAAAACTTTGTCAACATACATCTAATAGTAAAAAAGTCACAATTGACTTTTATTAATTATTCTAATGTCATGAAAAACCATTAAATGTCAAATTAATATAATACTTATTTTTGAAAAAAAGACACAATTGACTTTTATTAATTATTCTAATGTCATTAATAACTATTAATACATTAATCATTTTCAAAAATATGGAATTATTTAATAGTTAAATTATTAAAAAATCAAAAAATATAAATTTGACATCATCTACTTACTAATTATAGTATGAGAGAGAAAGCTTATGAAAAAAAGTCATAGAATGAGGGGGCCGGGTGACACTTGTCGGAGTTGTCATTTTTTTGTTTCAGAAATATTATATAGTATATAATTTGTACTCCATTCCAAAATGGTTGTTATTTAAAGTAATACACACAGTTTAATAGTTCATTAATTAATATTAAATTTGGCTAAAACACTCTTATTTAAATTTTAGTTTTTTAAAGAGAAAGAATGATAGTTATTTGTTAAGTACGTGATTGGTGATAATTGTGATTGGTGAGAATTATGATTGGTGAGAATTGAAGGCGGTAGGTGAGAGATATAATATTAAATGATGGTATATATGGAAGAAAATGAAATAATTAGTTGTCTTGAATTCTTAAAACAACAACCATTTTAGAATATATTTGAAAAACTAAAACAACAACCATTTCGAAAACAGTAGGAGTATAACCTAACAAACTTTATCAATAATGAAAATGAGTTTTGAGTACAAGATGTAACCAATTACAAACACAACAAACCTAACAAGGGAAAAATATAAGAGAACCACCAAAGCCCTTGTACAATTAAGCCACCAGAAATCAAGAGACCTTAAAAAAACAAAAACATCAAAGCAGAACTCATAATTCTGCATAATTACATAGAAAAATAAATTGCATAATGTCTTTCAGCATTTTCCCCCTCAAACTTTTTCCAACTCTAACAATACTTATTGAAATTCAAAGTCATTGTATTGTTATTTTTATTTGTGAAACTCCATCACTCCTGATATAGCTAAGAAATCACTGCAAGGAACACAAAATTTGGAAAATCCAGCCCTCATGCACAAAATCTTAAATTCATCCTCTGTTCTTTCCTTTCCACCATTTATAAGAAACATTACATTATCAATAGCACAAATATGCTTAGAGATGTTGCTTGGATTTGGGACTTCTGGCATTATGTAGTCCAGAACAATCACCTTTCCACCTTTTGGCAAAGCTTTGTAGCAGTTTTTTAAAATCATCACACATTCTTCATCTGCCCAATTATGGCATACAAGCTGAAATGACCAAAGACAATGGAAAAATGTGATTAGTACATATTTTATATTATATATATATATATATAATATAAAATTGAACTTTCATATAGCTCACTAACCTTTAGCAAAATGGCATCACCCTTTGGAACGCTTTTAAACATATCTCCTGGAACATGCTCAATCCCTTTAAGCAAAACATGTATTTTCTAATTAATTAGTTTTGGCTAAATGAACATAAACCAATATTTTTCTAGAAATTTAACATAATTGTTCCCTTTTTTAAAATGTTGTCTAAATCACTCCAGTTAATATATATGAGGCTCAACCTTAGATCGCCCTGTATGTGTCATGAGCTAGAACTTCCTATGATACATGTCAAAATATTAGTGAGTCACCTAAGACTTTACTTGTGGTGATTTCTACGATTACTTTGTTAAAAAATAGTAGTTCAGACATAATGAAAACTAAAAGGGAATAATATATATTACCTGGAAGAGGTATTACATGTTGAATTACTTGAGGCAAATCAAAATTAATTCCTTTTATTGAAGGATATTGAGAGATAATTTTTTGTAAGGCCTGACCAACTCCACCACCTACATCAACCAATGTTGATACTCCCTCAAATCCTTTATACAGTTTAAGGATTCGCTTCATTTCTAATGGGCCAACTTTAGCCATTGCTTTGTTAAATAAGAGATTTAGATCTGTATCTTTCTTCAAATACTGGTAATTGGACAAGCCGTGAAGTTTCTGGAAATGGTTGTTGTACATGTTTTAGTAGAATCATGCCTGCAATATTAAATGCTGCTATTGACCTCAATTTGTTTGAGATCATAGCAAAGGCGAAAAAATGTGGTTTAATGTCTGCCTCTGAGATTGCTTCTCTTCTTCCAAATTCCCAGCAGCACCAAGAATTGGCTAACAGGCTTGAACGCATGTTGCCTGTGTTTGCTAGTTATTCTCTTTTGAATTGCTCCATTCGAACCAATGAAGATGGAAAGAGAGAGAGGGTTTATGGTCTCACACCCGTTGGTGAATACTTTGCGTGTGATAGCAACAATGGAGGAGGCTCTTTGGGTCCACTCTCAACTTTGATGCACAGAGGATATCACGATATTTGGTAATCAACATAATAATATGCTCATCTAATTTGTCTCACTTTGAGTTTTACCTGGCTAGCATCTATTACATTAAGTATTTTTTTATTTTAATATCTCTTTAAATTTACAATGCAGTTTCTTTCAGTTTTTTTTTCTAAATTACTTTTATAATTTTGTTTTTAATTTTAAGATGTCTATTCAACATTTTAAAAATCATTATTTCAAAAATAGCTGAAATCCGATTGTTTGGAAAAACCATTATGATTAACTTATAAGGAAAATCTACAATAACATATGAGACAGAAAATAAAAAAAGTACTTTTAATTAGTGTAACTAAACACAAATCAACTTAGCTAAGTGGGTTGATGTAGTGGCTCAACACTCCATTCCTTAAGCAAGTGGTAGGGTTCAAATCTCAACTCTTTTGAATGTAAAGCTCATTGGTTAGCCCCTACCGTTTAATGAGTTGACTGTGGGGCTAGAGATCGGTCTTATGACAATGCAAGGTTGTGGAGATACCTTCGTCAGGAAACACAAATTAACTTATCCTTTTCTCAAAATCTCAGGAAAAAAAATCACTATTTTTAGATAGTTAAATATGTTCATAGTACTTTAAAATATGGGCATGAACTGGATCTGACCTCTCTAAAAAAATTCCATAACTTTTAGAGACCAAAGTCAATTCAATGGCTTCATTTTCTAGCGGTTTAAATCGATATTAAAATCAAGAATAATTAATTAGTGACAGTTAAAAATCACGGCTAATACACAAAACTGCCATAAAAGGTATGACAAAGACTAATTTCACCTATTTCATTAATGTTGGACTTTCAAAAATATTATAATAATAAATAATAATGTTGAAGATGAAAGCTATAATATTTTTAGAGAGACTAAATTTAATTCACCCCTATTTTAAAGGGACTAAAACCATATTTAATCTTTAAAATTATTATTTCTAATATGAAACAAACGCATTAAACTCTTTCAACAAAATTTCATGAAAATTTGGCAATGATTTTGTTTTGTTTCTTTACCAGGAATGATGTAAAGGATGCAATTGGACAAGCCGTGAAGTTTCTGGAAATGGTTGTTGTTATTTGGGTCCACAATTGCATCCTTTACATCATTCCTGGTAAAGAAACAAAACAAAATCATTGCCAAATTTTCATGAAATTTTGTTGAAAGAGTTTAATGCGTTTGTTTCATATTAGAAATAATAATTTTAAAGATTAAATATGGTTTTAGTCCCTTTAAAATAGGGGTGAATTAAATTTAGTCTCTCTAAAAATATTATAGCTTTCATCTTCAACATTATTATTTATTATTATAATATTTTTGAAAGTCCAACATTAATGAAATAGGTGAAATTAGTCTTTGTCATACCTTTTATGGCAGTTTTGTGTATTAGCCGTGATTTTTAACTGTCACTAATTAATTATTCTTGATTTTAATATCGATATAAACCGCTAGAAAATGAAGCCATTGAATTGACTTTGGTCTCTAAAAGTTATGGAATTTTTTTAGAGAGGTCAGATCCAGTTCATGCCCATATTTTAAAGTACTATGAACATATTTAACTATCTAAAAATAGTGATTTTTTTTCCTGAGATTTTGAGAAAAGGATAAGTTAATTTGTGTTTCCTGACGAAGGTATCTCCACAACCTTGCATTGTCATAAGACCGATCTCTAGCCCCACAGTCAACTCATTAAACGGTAGGGGCTAACCAATGAGCTTTACATTCAAAAGAGTTGAGATTTGAACCCTACCACTTGCTTAAGGAATGGAGTGTTGAGCCACTACATCAACCCACTTAGCTAAGTTGATTTGTGTTTAGTTACACTAATTAAAAGTACTTTTTTTATTTTCTGTCTCATATGTTATTGTAGATTTTCCTTATAAGTTAATCATAATGGTTTTTCCAAACAATCGGATTTCAGCTATTTTTGAAATAATGATTTTTAAAATGTTGAATAGACATCTTAAAATTAAAAACAAAATTATAAAAGTAATTTAGAAAAAAAAACTGAAAGAAACTGCATTGTAAATTTAAAGAGATATTAAAATAAAAAAATACTTAATGTAATAGATGCTAGCCAGGTAAAACTCAAAGTGAGACAAATTAGATGAGCATATTATTATGTTGATTACCAAATATCGTGATATCCTCTGTGCATCAAAGTTGAGAGTGGACCCAAAGAGCCTCCTCCATTGTTGCTATCACACGCAAAGTATTCACCAACGGGTGTGAGACCATAAACCCTCTCTCTCTTTCCATCTTCATTGGTTCGAATGGAGCAATTCAAAAGAGAATAACTAGCCAACACAGGCAACATGCGTTCAAGCCTGTTAGCCAATTCTTGGTGCTGCTGGGAATTTGGAAGAAGAGAAGCAATCTCAGAGGCAGACATTAAACCACATTTTTTCGCCTTTGCTATGATCTCAAACAAATTGAGGTCAATAGCAGCATTTAATATTGCAGGCATGATTCTACTAAAACATATATAGCACCAAAGCAGCTTGGTAAGCATCATCAACCTCTATTGTGGGAAGTTGATGATTTTGTTTGATATTGTTGGGACTCATTTTCCCTAGTCTATTGGATTTCTCTTTTTGATTTATAATTATGATTCACTGATCAGTTGTTGTGCTCTTTCTTTAGTTTTGGTGTTCTTTATATAGGCATAATTCTCCTTCAATATCATCGGTGTTAATGCACGTGGGTCAGAAATTGGCAACTAGCAAATGCAAGTAGTCAAATATTTACGGCATGCCACTTCAATGATGAGAAAGTTTTCTGTGGAATTAATGCATATGGTTGGGAAGATGGGTACAACGAAGGAAACCATAGAGACATCTTCCAGATGTTCATTGCATCCTAGTAGAGTGAAGCATCCCAACATCGAGTGCACCCAACAATTGAGAGCATCACACTTTAAGTTTTTAATCTGTTGTTCTTCTCTACTCTTGTCTTACATATTGTTTGGTTTAAAGGAGGGGAGGGGAGAGATTTGAATGGAGGGGGGAGGGGAAGGGAGGAGAGTGATTTTAATACTTATTACGTTTGGTTCACAAAAGGAAAGATAAGGAAAAATAATTTATTTTTATTTGATTCATGAAGAGGAAGAAATTTTATAATTAAAATTATTTTTATACCCTTTTATATATTTACATACCTGCAATTCTGACCGCTTAAGTCATTATTGCATCAACACAACCAAAAATGACTTTGAATTGCAATAATAGATGATATTAGCACTGTGCTATATAAAACAAAGCTAAGTTCATGTATTACTGGTAAGCTCATTAAATTGATAAGTACCTTGGAAACTTGGTTGACAACGTCTGGAATTCTAAAATATAACATTTTGCAGATTTAACAAATTAAAGCCTGAAATTCTAAACATATAATTTTACAAAAAATTGAGGTTGGAGGGATTTTGCTCCCCTCCATTATTGTAACACCCCAATTTCCAGGTGTCACTTTAGTAACAAAAAATAATCTTTACGCGGAAAACAAGTAATTTTTTTCGTTTTCTTTCCTTTAAATCAAAACGATAAGGAAGTAAAGACAAAACCCAACTACTAAACTAACCGATATACATCAAATATAAACATGTACAGCCTCAGCTGCACTTCCACGCCCCACACACTCGCAGTGACTCCAAAGTAGTGTGCCCGTAGGCAAATATTTACAGATCCAGAAGTGTGAGTGAGAAAAAGTATAATTACAAACCACTAGGAGAAAGTCGGCCTCAAAATGGCCTAAGCAAAGACCCCTATGGTCCGACTGACTCACTGTGATCCCTCCGTAAGAGAACCACACAAAAAACCATGCATCGGGAACCTACCCTGTCCCAAAAGCAAAACGAATCAGAGCTATTACAGTAACAACCAACTCCAAAAGACTCTAACCACCCATACCCCACACTACTATCATCGACCCTCCCTCGATCAGGCATGAAGTCCGGGTCCTCGTCGAAAGCTTCAGTAATAGTCGTTCCGCTCCGGGTCTTTCCCGCACAACGAATCATCACGAACCGGCTGACAGATGCCTGGCAGCAGGCCGACCGCCCAAACACAAACATACAAACAAAGCCAAGGCGCTAGGGTCAACTTACAGAATACAATAGATATACAATCAACTTGTGATAAAGGGGATATATACATATGTTGTATATATATACATATAAGTTATGTATTGCCTACTCTAAGGTATATACATAGCATGTTCTCGAATCTCCTACACAGTTCAATCATTAATACCTAACGATGTTCATCAACATCAAATCATCATAATCTCAACATATGAAGTTAGGTGATAAGGTTAGTCAAACAATGTATCGTCCTCCCAACACACACGTATCCAACTAAACCAATGTTCCCTGTCGTTGCCCTAGGGTAAACGACGATGAAATCTCACGCTTCCATGAAGTCTCACGCTTCAATGGGGTCTTACGCTTTCACGAAGTCTCACGCTTCAGTGAAATCTCACACATTCACGAAGTCTCACGCTTCAGTGAAGTTTCGCGCCTTCACGAAGTCTCACGCTTCAGTGAAGTTGCACGCCTCCGCAAAGTCTCCCGCTTCAGCAAAGGTGTACGCCTCCGCAAAGTCTCCCGTTTCAGCGAAGGTTCCCGTCTCCACGAGGTCTCCCGCCTCAGTGAAGTTTCTGCTTTCACGAAGTCTCACGCCTCAGTGAAGCTTACTCACTTTCACGAAGTCTCACGCTTCAGTGAAGTTCCATGCTTTCACGAAGTCTCACGCCTCAATGAAGCTTCCCGTTCTTCACTATGGATGGACCATTCCCGTTATCCATCTTGGATGAACCATTCCCGTTATTCATCCTTGGTGAACCATTCCCGTTATTCACCATATGATATGCACAGGTGAACCATTCCCGTTATTCACCCGATTGATGCAATATGGTTAGCCAAACAACGAATCGCCCTTACCACGGAAGTGTTTAGCTCACAACCCAATCCCAACAAAACCATGAGTTAGTGTCGGTCAATACAACACAACTCCCACCACAAAACCCACAAACAAGCCCAGAGTCTGTGCCGGTCAATACAGCACGACTCGAACAACACTCCCAAGAGTACTAGAGTACTCGGTGACTTTCAATCATCACCATAGCTCACCTTAGTGGCTTTCCCCAATTCCAAAACTCTCCAAACCCACAACAAAAGCCGACTTTTCCCCGTCTTTCGTAAATATTCTCCCCTTTAGTTCTCCTATGATTATTCGTTTAGTAAAAACGTTTCGAATTGAATTAGTCAAGTTATGAGTTTACTTCTCAAAGTCTAAGTCTCCCAGAGTCTCTAGTTTTCGAAATTCTAATCATTCTAAGTTTTCCAAAAACCCTCCAAAAGAAGTTTCCCGGGGAAAGTCTAAGTATTCAAACGAATCCCAACAAATGGCTAAGCCTCAAACCCCTCGTTTGGACTTGCCTAGGGTTGTTCATCCAACCCGAAATGTCAAAGATCACCAGATCAATGAATCTCCACTCCGAAGTCGCGTCAAAACGCTCAATCCAACACAACATCAACATCATAAGTTATGAAAACATTCATAACAATAAACCATCATCATAATCAATATCATAGCAAAGCATAAGTCGAATTTATCGACGCCTATTATGAAATCATAGCTAATATATATGTAAGTTGCCCTAACCTCGAGCTGTTCCAGCTTCGCAAACAAAGTTCTCCTCAAACAATTGCTCTGAGTCTTCCAAAGTTCCCTCAACTGAACCTCGGAGAAAAACAAAGCAGAATCCAAACAAAATCGATTAGTTCGATCGCAAAACAATACATAAACGATAGAAAAAGCATTAAAGCTTCAGAATGGGACAATCAGGTACGAAAAGACAAGTTTTCGAAAACGAAAAACTCCCCCCCCCTTAGGAAATAGCCCACGGCCATAAGGAGAAAAGAGCTTCGGCTCTTTTTCTTCGATCAAATCAGTTTACAAGGTAGTTTTAGGGTAAAACTAAGGCAAAGAAACTGTCAGAACAATTTTCGGACAATCGGGTCGAAATACGACTACGCAGGGGCATTTTGGTCCAAAATAAAGGCTCAAAACTTCAAAGTTATCAGTTCTGAAAACAAATTTGACAGCAATGATCCTCATGACATCCGTGACAACAAATCCTAAAGGCACGAAGTCAGATTAAGTATTTTTGACAATAAAGTTTCGAAATGTGAGACAAAAAGAGTTTTGAGTCAATTTTTCAGATCCTGGACAACTGAATCGCAATCAGAGTTTACTGACAGAGGTTTTAGACTCAGGGGAACATAAGGAACATAACCCAAGCGAGAAATCAGAGAAATCGGACAATTTTAGAAAAAGCTCAAAACTTAGAGCACAGAAACGACTTCAGAAACGCAACAGAAACAACAATCAGAGGTAGGAATCGTGTTAGTTACCTCGATACCTAGAAGTAGGGACGAACTGCACGAAGATTGGTCAAGTTTTCGCGAAAATCTCCTCCCCCCTTGCTCTCCACGAATTTGGGCCACTAATGGAGGAAAATGAAAGATATTTTGCTTTTTCGCCTATTTATAGGCGGGCGAAATCCCGGGAAAATGAAAATTTCGCGATTCCGATTTTTGCAGCACGTTCACCAATGAATTCTAAGAGAGATTCTTGCGTCAGAAATCCAGAACTCAAAACAAATATCTATGATATGGGAAAAACGATATCGAAAATCTCAAAAGCGGTGTAAGTTAAATCTGTCCCGAAAAACTACTTTTTGCTGTGATCGCCGGACGACAAAACTTCCTTCTGAAGAAAGATTGGAAACGTCGAAACAAATCTGGCAACGCGGACGGAATCTTCGTTAGAAGTCCCGAATAGAAAAAGTCTTCATCCATTGCTCGAAAATAGGGTTTCGAAGCAAAGAAATTAGCGTCGGCGGACATCCGAAAAGTGAAACCTATCGTGCGTACAGTCCAGAGTTCCGAAATGAAACGCTGGTCGATGGAAAAATAAAGAGAATCTTTAAATTTTCCGAGAGTTCGAAATCTCACTCAAAACGTTGCTTTAAGAGCGAAATAGCCTATTCTGGACACGCTCGCCATAAGGCAGGTGTGCAGACGACTCGCACTAACTCCGAAAACAACTACGCAACATTCCTCAAGCAATTCCTGAACTTTCTTCTTCATTAATCTTCCTCAAATATCAAACTCCTGTCACGCTTACACTGATTCTACGTGTGAGTCGGAAACTTAACTTGTTCTGAAAATCCAGGTCTTACAATACTCCCCTCCAAAAAGAAAGTTTCGTCCTCGAAACTCAGAGTTCTGAGAAAGTCCGGAATACAGTTCCTCGATCTTATCTTCCAATTCTCATGTAGTAGTGCCTGTGTCATTGTTCCTCAAAATCTTTACTTAAGCAATCTGCCTTCCCCTTAACTGTTTCACTCTTCTATCCCCACTACTAACTATCGGCGTCTCAAAAGACAAAACATCATTCAACCTCATGTCGTCTGACTCGATTACTTGCGTCGGACCTCTGCTTGAAATGATACCGGTTGGCATTCCGTGCAGTCGCACCATCTTAGCCACTTACTTCTTTACTTTCGGTCGTCCGAAATTCTTCTTAAACTCGGTGCCTCTCTGTCATCTTAAGGTAAATACTCAACTCGTCCTCATGATCTTCATCTACAGTCCAAAACTCCACTTGTCCGTTCGATAACTCCTAGACGAAATATTGCGTTGGAATCTAATAGTCCATTAACGTCACATCCAACTTCGTAACTATCATCACTCGCACAATGAAATCAATCTCCTACTTAGTCACCATTCGAATTAAAAATCGACTTATGTCCTTATTTCTTGTCCTTCACTAATCTTATCCCCTTCAACATCAAGTTATCAACAACTTATAAGATAATCCTCTTCTTAATATCTAACAATCCATTATTATCGTCTTCTTCCTTAGAACTTCCCTCACTCAAACCTATTTACACTTACTGAAATCCCTAACACTTCGCACCAATCGAGACTTATCCTCTAGAAGATTAAATCATAACTATACCTCAAGGGACTTAACTAGCCATTTCATCATCCGATCCTTCAACATTCTGAGATTTAACTGTTATCGTAACCGCTAACACCACCAAATCTCTTATGTGTACAGGAATTTCAGCTCACTAGGTCAACCTTAGCCCTAGGATTCTCATTCAACTTTAGCAAAATTCACTTGGTACCCGTAATGTGCACCATCAAAATCCATAACAAAGTTTCATTCCCTCTTAGACTCTGAGGAACTTGTCCAAACATAACAACTTCAAGTATTCATCTTAATACTAACACTTTCCTTTTTGTCACTCCATCACCATCTCGTCACTCAACTTCTTAATCTCTCAATCAAATTCTGACAAACTTCGAGTCCTACACACCTTAGACAGACATTCATAGATTTAAAACCTAAACCTTCACCAAGTTTGGTCCTCTAATGACCTTTAATCCTTCAATACTTCTTAAATGGATATCCGTTTCTTAAAAACTATAACTCCTTCACTTACCCAAACGACCTGATAAATGTCGTCATGCTTCCACACTCACCACTTGATCCTGCTATCCATAATCATAACTTATTATGCTAACATCATTCAAATTTTATCACATGGTCATTATGTCCGCAACCTCATAATCAACATCAATCGATCACCAACCTTAACACTCCACACAACCCAGAATTCCTTTACTTCAAGATCTCTCTTATATTATACCTCAATGGTCTTAACCCGAAGCTCACCTTTAGGTCTTCAATCTTCTAAGATTCAACTCCTATTGTCACACCTACACCCATAAGATCTCCTATTCGTACGCGATTCTCGACTCTCAAGATTCAATCTTAACCCTAAGATTTCAATCCAACTTAGTAAATCTCACTTAGTAATCTTAGCATATTTCCTTGGAATCCATATCAACAACCTCAAGTATTCAACTTATGCTAAAACTTTCTTTCTCCAACTTAATCATTAATTCAACACTTTTCAAGCGAAAATTCATCTCTTAAGACTATAATGTCTCCACATATTAATCAAACGCTTAGCAAAACTTATTCCTCGAACTCGACTATAACAATCTAGTTCAGAGCTAATTCTTCTCAATCTCGCTACCATCAAGCTATCATCTAAAACCTGATTACATTCAACTTATTTAGTCTCTAACAATTCCACTCAGTAGTCACATAACCTATGACTTCATAACTTCCGAGAAACTACTTAATACTTTTCCGGCATTAAACCTCTTGACTTAGTCTACCTCTACTTGGAGTAATCACACGAACTAACCAATCAATGTCTATACGACACTCATCGAATTCCAAAGATTTAAATCTTAATCTTTCACAATCAAGTGCTTAACACGAACTTTCCTCCCAAATCCGACTAATCCTCAATCAATTCAAATTCATCTTACACATCCTTCTATCAAAGTCCATAACCAGCTGTGATTCCGAATATCACCCCCTCAATATTAGGTTGATCAGGCCTAATACATCGAAGGTGGAAATTTAGAAAAACCCACTGGAACAGTCAATGAGTTCCTATCCTCCAGTAGTCACAAATATCCTGATACTAAATCCTTTAAGGATCCCGCTACGGAACTACACACCCTCAACATAACACGTATACTACCCATACGGAATCTCCCTAAGATTCGTTCTTCAACTACTAGCTTCCTCATAAACGCATCGGTGGAAGACTACTTTCTAGACTTAGTGTGCTATTCCCAACCTCGTGTAACTTCTATAGTTAAATCACGAGCAACCTCGAATAAGGTCCTACATCGTTCCCACGTTCTTCCTCGTTCAACTCCTCAGCTCTTGCCCTCCTTGGCATGAATCCTTTCCTCTGGAGCAAGTTGTTTTCCTTTCCCAACATTCCCTGATGATTCGCCCCTGAGTGCCTTGCAATCTTGGGAGAAATGTCCCGGTTGGTTGCAATTGAAGCATAGACTTTCTTTGGTCTTGCAGTTCACAGCTAGATGCCCCTCTCGGTTACACTTGAAGCATCTCCGTCCAATCACTGAGCATTTGTTAGCAAAATGCCCAAACTTTCTGCAACGAAAACATGTCACTCCTTTGTCACCAACTGGCTTCCCCCCCAGTATCAGCAGTCGTCGGTTTGTACTCTCTTGAGATAAGATTTCTTCCCTCGGAACGCTGATATGGTCCCCACTTATGGTAGCTCTTCCTTCCGTTGTAGCCTTGGGAACCTGACCTCATTGGTCCCCCAGCTCCAGTTCGGTTCATTCCTCTTTGTTGATACATTGCTGTCGCCATCAGTCGTTGATGATGCTCACGTGTAGCCTCCGCCATCCGGTTAAGATCCACCATCCTATATCCCATCGAACGTCCGATTAGTACTAACCATACGGTAGCACTAGACAAACCACTCAATCCGATTGAGTAGTAACGCAAGCAATTAGAGCGAAAATCGCTCTGCAGACAATCAATTTTCACTCTTTGCAGAGTCACACAACCTAGCACAGAAGACCTATTCCCCAAAGACTCCCAAAAGACTCGACTAAGCTCTGATACCACAATGTAACACCCCAATTTCCAGGTGTCACTTTAGTAACCAAAAATAATCTTTACGCGGAAAACAGGTAATTTTTTTTCGTTTTCTTTCCTTTAAATCAAAACGATAAGGAAGTAAAGACAAAACCCAACTACTAAACTAACCGATATACATCAAATATAAACATGTACAGCCTCAGCTGCACTTCCACGCCCCACACACTCGCAGTGACTCCAAAGTAGTGTGCCCGTAGGCAAATATTTACAGATCCAGAACTGTGAGTGAGAAAAAGTATAATTACAAACCACTAGGAGAAAGTCGGCCTCAAAATGGCCTAAGCAAAGACCCCTATGGTCCGACTGACTCACTGTGATCCCTCCGTAAGAGAACCACACAAAAAGCCATGCATCGGGAACCTACCCTGTCCCAAAAGCAAAACGAATCAGAGCTATTACAGTAACAACCAACTCCAAAAGACTCTAACCACCCATACCCCACACTACTATCATCGACCCTCCCTCGATCAGGCATGAAGTCCGGGTCCTCGTCGAAAGCTTCAGTAATAGTCGTTCCGCTCCGGGTCTTTCCCGCACAACGAATCATCACGAACCGGCTGACAGACGCCTGGCAGCAGGCCGACCGCCCAAACACAAACATACAAACAAAGCCAAGGCGCTAGGGTCAACTTACAGAATACAATAGATATACAATCAACTTGTGATAAAGGGGATATATACATATGTTGTATATATATACATATAAGTTATGTATTGCCTACTCTAAGGTATATACATAGCATGTTCTCGAATCTCCTACACAGTTCAATCATTAATACCTAACGATGTTCATCAACATCAAATCATCATAATCTCAACATATGAAGTTAGGTGATAAGGTTAGTCAAACAATGTATCGTCCTCCCAACACACACGTATCCAACTAAACCAATGTTCCCTGTCGTTGCCCTAGGGTAAACGACGATGAAATCTCACGCTTCCATGAAGTCTCACGCTTCAATGGGGTCTTACGCTTTCACGAAGTCTCACGCTTCAGTGAAATCTCACACATTCACGAAGTCTCACGCTTCAGTGAAGTTTCGCGCCTTCACGAAGTCTCACGCTTCAGTGAAGTTGCACGCCTCCGCAAAGTCTCCCGCTTCAGCAAAGGTGTACGCCTCCGCAAAGTCTCCCGTTTCAGCGAAGGTTCCCGTCTCCACGAGGTCTCCCGCCTCAGTGAAGTTTCTGCTTTCACGAAGTCTCACGCCTCAGTGAAGCTTACTCACTTTCACGAAGTCTCACGCTTCAGTGAAGTTCCATGCTTTCACGAAGTCTCACGCCTCAGTGAAGCTTCCCGTTCTTCACTATGGATGGACCATTCCCGTTATCCATCCTGGATGAACCATTCCCGTTATTCATCCTTGGTGAACCATTCCCGTTATTCACCATATGATATGCACAGGTGAACCATTCCCGTTATTCACCCGATTGATGCAATATGGTTAGCCAAACAACGAATCGCCCTTACCACGGAAGTGTTTAGCTCACAACCCAATCCCAACAAAACCATGAGTTAGTGTCGGTCAATACAACACAACTCCCACCACAAAACCCACAAACAAGCCCAGAGTCTGTGCCGGTCAATACAGCACGACTCGAACAACACTCCCAAGAGTACTAGAGTACTCGGTGACTTTCAATCATCACCATAGCTCACCTTAGTGGCTTTCCCCAATTCCAAAACTCTCCAAACCCACAACAAAAGCCGACTTTTCCCCGTCTTTCGTAAATATTCTCCCCTTTAGTTCTCCTATGATTATTCGTTTAGTAAAAACGTTTCGAATTGAATTAGTCAAGTTATGAGTTTACTTCTCAAAGTCTAAGTCTCCCAGAGTCTCTAGTTTTCGAAATTCTAATCATTCTAAGTTTTCCAAAAACCCTCCAAAAGAAGTTTCCCGGGGAAAGTCTAAGTATTCAAACGAATCCCAACAAATGGCTAAGCCTCAAACCCCTCGTTTGGACTTGCCTAGGGTTGTTCATCCAACCCGAAATGTCAAAGATCACCAGATCAATGAATCTCCACTCCGAAGTCGCGTCAAAACGCTCAATCCAACACAACATCAACATCATAAGTTATGAAAACATTCATAACAATAAACCATCATCATAATCAATATCATAGCAAAGCATAAGTCGAATTTATCGACGCCTATTATGAAATCATAGCTAATATATATGTAAGTTGCCCTAACCTCGAGCTGTTCCAGCTTCGCAAACAAAGTTCTCCTCAAACAATTGCTCTGAGTCTTCCAAAGTTCCCTCAACTGAACCTCGGAGAAAAACAAAGCAGAATCCAAACAAAATCGATTAGTTCGATCGCAAAACAATACATAAACGATAGAAAAAGCATTAAAGCTTCAGAATGGGACAATCAGGTACGAAAAGACAAGTTTTCGAAAACGAAAAACTCCCCCCCCCCTTAGGAAATAGCCCACGGCCATAAGGAGAAAAGAGCTTCGGCTCTTTTTCTTCGATCAAATCAGTTTACAAGGTAGTTTTAGGGTAAAACTAAGGCAAAGAAACTGTCAGAACAATTTTCGGACAATCGGGTCGAAATACGACTACGCAGGGGCATTTTGGTCCAAAATAAAGGCTCAAAACTTCAAAGTTATCAGTTCTGAAAACAAATTTGACAGCAATGATCCTCATGACATCCGTGACAACAAATCCTAAAGGCACGAAGTCAGATTAAGTCTTTTTGACAATAAAGTTTCGAAATGTGAGACAAAAAGAGTTTTGAGTCAATTTTTCAGATCCTGGACAACTGAATCGCAATCAGAGTTTACTGACAGAGGTTTTAGACTCAGGGGAACATAAGGAACATAACCCAAGCGAGAAATCAGAGAAATCGGACAATTTTAGAAAAAGCTCAAAACTTAGAGCACAGAAACGACTTCAGAAACGCAACAGAAACAACAATCAGAGGTAGGAATCGTGTTAGTTACCTCGATACCTAGAAGTAGGGACGAACTGCACGGAGATTGGTCAAGTTTTCGCGAAAATCTCCTCCCCCTTGCTCTCCACGAATTTGGGCCACTAATGGAGGAAAATGAAAGATATTTTGCTTTTTCGCCTATTTATAGGCGGGCGAAATCCCGGGAAAATGAAAATTTCGCGATTCCGATTTTTGCAGCACGTTCACCAAGGAATTCTAAGAGAGATTCTGGCGTCAGAAATCCAGAACTCAAAACAAATATCTATGATATGGGAAAAACGATATCGAAAATCTCAAAAGCGGTGTAAGTTAAATCTGTCCCGAAAAACTACTTTTTGCTGTGATCGCCGGACGACAAAACTTCCTTCTGAAGAAAGATTGGAAACGTCGAAACAAATCTGGCATCGCGGACGGAATCTTCGTTAGAAGTCCCGAATAGAAAAAGTCTTCATCCATTGCTCGAAAATAGGGTTTCGAAGCAAAGAAATTAGCGTCGGCGGACATCCGAAAAGTGAAACCTATCGTGCGTACAGTCCAGAGTTCCGAAATGAAACGCTGGTCGATGGAAAAATAAAGAGAATCTTTAAATTTTCCGAGAGTTCGAAATCTCACTCAAAACGTTGCTTTAAGAGCGAAATAGCCTATTCTAGACACGCTCGCCATAAGGCAGGTGTGCAGACGACTCGCACTAACTCCGAAAACAACTACGCAACATTCCTCAAGCAATTCCTGAACTTTCTTCTTCATTAATCTTCCTCAAATATCAAACTCCTGTCACGCTTACACTGATTCTACGTGTGAGTCGGAAACTTAACTTGTTCTGAAAATCCAGGTCTTACAATTATCCTCCTCTCTCTTCCTAAAGTTTGAACCAATTCAAATAAAATCAGATTTTAAAAATTTCTCCCCTCCCCTCCATTTAGATAATAACTTTGAAGAGTGTGAGTGTTATGGGATGATAAGGTTTGTTAGATTTTGTGGTTCTCATACTCCCACATCAATAAGCCATCAAGCTTGTGGTCTATGATATATCATTGTTTGTCAAAGTCTGCTCCTGCAATACGGCACCTACTCCTTTGACCAAGGTATAATATCATGCATGTTTTTCTTTCAAGCATTAAGCTCAGGCTTCTTATGCTTCATCAGTGTTTTCTAATTAGTTCTTGTTGAGAGGTCGTATTCCAGCTACAAGCAACTGAAATCTGGAGAACATTTCTTCAATGGACTCGTTTGGTTCCATGATGAAGGATTCATACTTTTGAATCAAGGAAAGCGCCTTTGATTCCTTCACTTTCTTGTTTCCTTCATGAGACATCCTTAAGGATTCAAAGATGCCCTTTGCAAACTCACGATCTGTAATCTTCTGGTACTCTTCATAAGAGATAGCACTTAGAAGAATTGCTCTAGCTTTGTGATGTTGTGAGTACAGCTTCTTTTGATCTGCAGTCATCTATAACCTTGAGATCTAATTGCCTTCTGCATCAACTGGATGCTCATAGCCATCCACAATAATATCCCAGAGATCTGCATCGAAACCCAGAAAGAAACTTTCTAGTCTATCTTTCCAATATTCGAACCTTTGACCGTCGAACATGGGAGGCTTTGCATTGTATCCATCTTTCTGTGTTTCACTGGTGGTAGCCATTGTTTTTCACACCGGCCCGGATCACTGAACACTGTTAGGTGTGGTAATCAGAACTTGCGCTCTGATACCAATTGAAGGTATGAAAAACGGTAGAAGGGGGGGGTTTGAATAACGTTTTCAAGATAAAACTTCCACCTTAAAGATTTTGGCAAATCTTTCGAGACAAATAAAGTGCTTAAGATAAGAGATAGAAAAGCACACAAGGATTTTATCCTGGTTCACTTGATAAATCACTCAAGCTAATCCAGTCCACCCGTTAAGGTGATTTCTTCCTTCTTAGAATGAAGGCAATCCACTAATCAGGTATGTGTTACAACTGCACTTGAAACCTACAAGTGACTAACAATACACTGACTTAGCTCACACTAAGATTCACTCTCTTAGTCTTCTCTAGGATCCGATCAACCTTGATCTCCTAAAGGCAAACTATATGTAACACCCCGATTTCGGTGGCGTCACTTTAGTAACCAAAATAAACTTAATGCGGAAAAAACGTGAATATTTTTTTTTAATAATAACTAAGACAAGACTGAATTAAATAAAACCCAAATGCGAAAAGCAATAGAACTAATATACAATATATAAACAGCCCCCGCTGTAAGTAACAACCTCGTCACGAGTAACCTCCAGTGACGGAAAGAAAACTGTAACGCCCGTAGGCAATATGTACAAACCAAATAAAAAGGTGAAGTGTCCGCAACACCATCCCTCAAAACTGAGAATAAGTCAGCCCAGATGGCCTAAAACAAGACCTCCTAAGTCCAACCAACTCCCTGTGATTCCCGTAAAGAAACCACACAAAAAGCTATAGGTGGGAAACTACCCTGTTCCCAAAGGAACAAATGATGTTCAGAGCTAGGACTCTACTCCTACACTAATCCCATCTCGAGGAGCTCACACTAACACTCAATCCTACATGCTAGCATGATCGTCGTCCGAATTCGAAATCCAGAACGACCTAGTCTACATACACCATCCGTCCTCCTCTCGCAACCGCGATACGCTCCAGTTCCTGCATCTCAACCCTAGTTCCTCCCGAAGGATGAACCATCATGAATCAGCCCGCCAAAGACATCTGACAAAGGGCGTTTGTTCGCCAAAGCACACACAGAAGACGCGAGGGTCAACTCCAAAGAATTATATAAATAATACCACCAATAGATACCATTAAAAGATTAGCCACTTAGGCTTATAACTAGGGATAACCTCCTAGGGTTGCATTATTCCACAAAGAATATAACGACAGTAAAACACAGTTAACATGCATCAAGTAGAACTAACAAGTATCAAACACACTCATCAACTAAGTCAGTATGCATGTCGCATGAAATGATATGCAGGTTAACCCAGTCAACCAATATGCAATCCGGAACGGATGGACATCAACGGATCAGCCCTAGCACCAGCCACGGTGGGACCATTTCGGCCCGCGTACCTCTTACTCCAACATCAGCGGTAGTCAGATCAGCCGTAACCCGTAGGTCTGCCATTTCGGTCTGCTACAAGAGACGTCTACAGACGCTCTTACACGGAAATCCGGGTCTTATGACCATTTTGGAATCCGACGAGGTCCAGAGTACGTCCTGTGTTAATACCCCATTAATGTTGCATGAATGCAGGATGATTAGTCAAACAACGTCTCCGAATCTCACTCGACATGTCGCCACGTGTTCTAGCTAAATTAAAGTCTCTAAAAGCTTACCCTAAGGTAAAGTCGATTCTGCGACAAAAGACACTTCTTTCCACAACACACATTCTCTCATGATGATCTCCAAATCATCCGACTCATCTCAATCCGATGGTCACAACTGCTCAATGAGCAAGAGTATCAACATACTCGGGAACTATCAATTCCCCGGACTTATCCCCAGGATAGCCCAACAACATAGCTGCTCCAACAGCACAATAACAAACGCTGCTCCAACAGCACCACAACATCTACATACTCGAAGCCTCTCAACTTTCTCAACACTGGGATCCGACGACACTTCTCGTTTTCCAAAACTAAGATTTGACTTCCACGCCTTCCTTTCGAGTTTATTATCATTAATTAAAGATTTAGAGGTTGTTTAATGTCTTATGAGTTTTCTTTACAAAATACTATCCTTTTAGTCTTATCGCAAATCATATAAGCTCTCGGGATCTCCAAATCCCCAAATGACTCCAGAGAATGTCTCGATCCATAAACATCATAACAAGGCCCGAATCTCATTCGTCCTATCAAGCTTTCTCAAAACTCTCAAAATAAAATCGGCATGACCTGCCCGCTATTCTCACCATTCAGAAACTCAGATTTCATTGCAAAAGCATAAATAACTCAGCACAATCAATCAACATGTCATATATCAACATATTAAGCAATAACCACATAGCACTTAGCATATAAGCATGCACCACACATCCTAAGGTACCCACTTAGCACATAGCATGTAAGTCAATCATAAAAAACATAGTAGTAGATGCATCATCTACATTGTCAGCCGAAGCCTCAGAAAACATTTTTTCAATCAAACACAAACAAGTGCATAAACAGTAAATCAATGTCGAAAGCATCGACCCTAAGCATTAACTAGAGATTCAGTGAGATGCCCTCACCTGCAGATTCTCCAGGATTATCTTCTAACTCTTCCTCACAAGCAAAGCGTTGCTCCTCAGGAAATTCCTCAAAAGTTCCTTTAAAGCAAAGTCACAGAAATACTATCAGAATCTATCGAAAACTAAGCTATCGATACTTACTAAGGTTACACGAAGTAATCTATACTCTAAGGTACGATAATGTAGCGCGAAAGACAAGTTTTCGGAAAAGGAAATTTTCCTCCTCCCCCCCTAATAGGTTCGGCCACTTTTCACAATTATGGGGCTCGATTTTTCTTCGATCAAACTTGGTTCCTATGCTATCATTAGCCGTAACTAAGGGTATTCTGAACTCGGAAAAATTATCGGATCAAAAACTGTCGCAGGGGTATTTTGGTCATGATTTTTAACTTAGAAATTTCAAAACTGAAATCCCAAAAACCAAATTTGACAGGGACGTTACTAACGACGTTTATGACAACTAATCCTACTAGCACTAAGCTAAGGCGATAGTTTTCAGCCTAAAGGTTGAAGCTTTACTCCAAAAACTCCAAAAATGGGTATTTAAGGCTAAAATTGATTCCGGCGGAATTCCGGCGACATAACGGAAAATCTAACCCGGCAGAAGTGATCTTGGGCACATAAAGAAGAGGTTTAGAATCAGAAATGAAAGATTCAGGATAGTTTTGCAAAAACCCATAAACTATCAGCTCAGAAAAGTCTACAGAAAAGCTATGGAAAAAGCGATCAGAGGTAAGGATTAGCGACTATACCTCGAAACCTTGAAGTAGCAACTGATTGATCGACGATCAAGCAAACGATGAAGAAAAACTCTTCTTCCTTCTTCCTTGTTCTTGGTCGCGGTTTTGGGAGAGAAAATGGAGGAGAATTTGTGTTTTTCTTCCTTTCTTTGCTATATATAAAGATGGAAATTCGCGGGAAAATGAAAGTTTCGCGAATCTGATTTTTCCGGCGTCATTCTCCGTGAATTCTAAGATATGTTTTGGCAAAAGAATTCCAAAACTAAAAAGATGTCTCCTTGTATTTTTGGCAACTAATGCATAGTCGGTGTAAAACTATTTTACCCGATAAGTTGCTTTTTGCATCGAATGTCGGAATGGAAAACTTCCTTCTGAAGAAAGATTGAAATCATCAAGAGAAATGGGTGTACGCGTGTAGAATCTTCATTTGAAGCTCTGAATAGAAAAAGTCTTCATTGTCGGTTGATTCTAGGGTTTTGAAATACCAGGGATTCGGTTTCGGCAAACTTCCGATGATTGGAATCGGACGTTCGTAGATCCTAGAGTTTCGCCTCGAAACGATTTTGATATATGGAAAAAGAGAAGTTCTAACATTTCTCTGAAGATTTTTGGACTAAAATCCTACAGTGTTCCAAGGGTGGAACATAGTGTTATTTCCTAAGATTCTTGTCCTAGGTTTTTAAAGCGAATATTAGTCGTGCTATAACTTAAATCGACTTCGATACAATCCTCAGACTTTTCCTGAACTTTCTCCTTCACATATTTATTTCATTTGGTAAACTCTAGTTCAGGTTTCCCTTCACGATACATCAACCCTAATCGTGAATAGGATTCTATTTACTTGACACAAGCTTAAAAACTTGGGCCTTACATTACTACCCTCCAAAAAGAAAGTTTCGACCTCGAAACTTAAGGGTCAGTAAAAAGTTCCGGATATTATTCCTTGATCTTTTCCTCTAAATCCCATATAGTACCATGAAATCAATCTTCTACTTAGTCACCATTCCAATTAAATCTCGACTTGAGCCTTAATACCTAGCACATCACGAGACTCATTCCCTAGAAGATCAACTCATAACCATACCCCAAGGGACTTAACTAGTCATTTTATCATTCGATCCTTCAACCTTCCGAGATTTAACCGTTATCGTAACCGCTAACGCCACTAAATTTCTTATGCGTACATGAATCTCAGCTCACTAGGTCAACATTAGCCCTAGGATCCTCATTCAACTTAGTAGAATTCATTGGTTAACTCTAGTATACCTCATCAGAATCCATAACAAGGTTCCATTCACTCTTAGACTCTATGAAACTTGCCCAAATATAACGACTTCAAGTATTCATCTTAATACTAGCACTTTCCTTTCTGTATCTCAATCACCATCTCGTCAATCAACTTCTTAATCCCTCAATCAAGTTCTGAAAAACTTCGGGTCCTACACACCTTAGACAGAAATCCATAGATTTAAAACGTAAACCTTCACCAAGTTTGGTCCTCTAATGGCCCTTAACCCTTCAATACTTCTTAAGTGAATATCCATTTCTTAAAACTATAACTCCTTCGCTTACACAAACGACCTGATAAGTGTCGTCATGCTCTCACACTCATAACTTGATCTTGATATCCATAGTCATAACTTGTTATGCTAACATCCTTCAAATCTTATCACATGGTTCATTATGTCCGCAATCTCATAATCAACATCAATCGATTACCAACTTATAACCAACCTTAAAACTCTACACAACTCAGAATTTCTTTACTTCAAGATCTCTCTTATACTATACCTCAATGGTCTTAATCCGCAACTCATCTTCAGATCTCCAATCTCCTACTCGTACGTGATTCTCAACTCTCAAGGTAAATCTTAACCCTAAGATTCCAATCCAACTTAGTAAATCTCACTTAGTAATCTGAGCATATTTTCTTTGAAATCCATATCAACAACCTCAAGGATTCAACTTATGCTAAAACTTTCTTTTTCTAACTTAATCATTGATTCAACACTTTTCAAGTGAAAATTCATCTCTTAAGACTATAATGTCTCCACAAATTAATCATGCACTTAGCAAAACTTATTCCTCGAACTCGACTACAACAATCTAGTTCAAAGTTAATTCTTCTCAATCTTGCTACTATCAAGCTATCATCTATAACCTGATTAAATCCAACCTATTTGGTCTCTAACAATTCCACTCAGTAATCACATAACCTATGACTTCATAACTTCCGAGAAAATACCTAATATTTTTCCAACATTAAATCTCTTGACTTAGTCTACCTCTACTTGGAGTAATCACACGAACCAACCAATTAATGTCTATACGACAATCATCAACTTCCAAAGGTTCAAATCTTAATCTTGTACAATCAAGTGCTTAATACAAACTTTCCTCCCAAATTCAACTAATCTTCGATCAAATCAAGTTAATCTTACCAATCCTTCTATCAAAGTCCATAGCCAGCTGTGATTCCGAATATCACCCCCTCAATATTAAGTTGATCAGGCCTAATACATCGAAGGTGGAAATCTAGAAAAAGCCCACTGGAACAGTCAATGAGTTTCCTATCATCCAGTGGTCACATACACCCTGATGATAAATCTTCAATGATGTCGCTACGGAACTACACACCCTCGACATCATACGTATACTATCCATGAGGAATCTCTCTGAGATTCATTCTTCGGCTTCTACCTTCCTTATAATCGCATCGGCGCAATACTACTTTCTAGGCTTAGTGGGTTATTCTAAACCTCGTGTAACTTCTATAGTTAAGCCATTCGGCCAGGGCTTACCATCATATGCTTAGTTAAACAAACAGTTGGTACTTATCACAAGATAGTCTCTGGCACAACTATACAGTATGATTAAGCAATAACTTCAATCAATTCAAAGCGAAAAATCGCTTGCAGACAATCAATTTTCACTCTTTGCAGAGTCACACAACCTAGCACAGAAGACCTATTCCCCAACTGAAGGTATGAAAAACGGTAGAAAGGGGGGGTTTGAATAACGTTTTCAGAACAAAACTTCCACCTTAAAGATTTTGACAAATCTTTCGAGAACTTAAGTGCTAAAGATAAGAGATAGAAAAGCACACAAGGATTTTATCCTGGTTCACTTGATAAATCACTCAAGCTACTCCAGTCCACCCGTTAAGGTGATTTCTTCCTTCTTAGAATGAAGGCAATCCACTAATCAGGTAAGAGTTACAACTGCACTTGAAACCTACAAGTGACTAACAATTACACTGACTTAGCTCACACTAAGATTCACTCTCTTAGTCTTCTCTAGGATCAGATCAACCTTGATCTCCTAAAGGAACTAAACAAACTGTTTATCAAAGAATTGTTTACAAGAGATTTGCTTCTAAAAAGCTAATAGTAAACACTGAAGGTATGAAAAACGGTAGAAAGGGGGGGTTTGAATAACGTTTTCAGTACAAAACTTCCACCTTAAAGATTTTGGCAAATCTTTCGAGAACTTAAGTGCTAAAGATAAGAGATAGAAAAGCACACAAGTATTTTATCCTGGTTCACTTGATAAATCCCTCAAGCTAATCTAGTCCACCCGTTAAGGTGATTTCTTCCTTCTTAGAATGAAGGCAATCCACTAATCAGATAAGAGTTACAACTGCACTTGAAACCTACAAGTGACTAACAATTACACTGACTTAGCTATCACTAAGATTCACTCTCTTAGTCTTCTCTAGGATCCGATCAACCTTGATCTCCTAAAGGAATCACCACTAAGATTCACTCTCTTAGTCTTCTTAAGGATACTGACCTACCCGGTCCCTTAAGGAAAATCAAACAACTGTTTGAGGTTGGTGTTTACAAAGGTTTTGCTTCTAAATAAGCTGAGTGTAAACTAAATGAATTTCAGATGAAAGAAAGCTTAGAATATTTTGAATATGTCTTGCGCGTGTGTATTGCTTCTTCTTAGTTTCTTCGCCGCTTCTTTCAATCTTCAGCCTCTATATATACTCCAAGGATTAGGGTTGAGCGTTGCATGGGAAATGCTACCGTTGGAGGGAAGTTCTGGAAAATCCAGCTTCTGCTGTGGCTGAGAACGTTAGGTAGGTCGTCAGGAAGGTACACTTGCTTTTGTACTTGGATAGCGACTTGACCTTTTAACCTAGGAGACTTCTGATCAGGGGAATACTTCATATTGGAACTTGTGAAGCCGGTTGATCAGAGTCAGAGGGAAAGCACAGATCCTCTGACCATTGTATCTTCTGATTCTGAACTCAGAGGGAAGAACATGGCCTTCAGAGTTTCTTGCTTCTGGACTTCAGAGTTTCCACTATTCAGCTTCTGGACTTCAGAGTCTTCTACACCATCAGAACATCTGAACCTTCAGTGTTTCTTGGTTATCAGAACTTCTGGATCTTCAGAGCTTCTAGCGACTGAGTCCACATCAGAGTTTGTATAGCTTCAGAACTTCTGAAGCTTTTCCACTGTTCATACTGAACATGGTGAATGCGAAAGCGTTGCTTGGGTTACCCTTTATACACAGTGCTTCTGATTTGTGTGAGATTGAGTTGAGGTCAGAGCCTGTAAATAGCACACTCAGAAAAACACGTTAGAGTACCACAATTGTTCATATCAAAAGGTTAACTTGTAATCATCAAAACATAGAGTTGTACTACTAGATCAAAACTTGATCTTACAATCTCCCCCTTTTTGATGATGACAAAACTAAGATTTTTGATGAACAATTCTTAAACATTAAACTGAATTCACTCAGAGTTTAGAGATATAGAATAAGACTTATCCTGATGTGAATAGTTTATCTTGCTCATTCTGAATTCAAGTCACTGCTTGATTCTGAGCTTAGCTCCCCCTGAATCTAATACTTGATGAAAACGTTAGTAAAGTCTAGATTCTGAGCTAAAAAAAAATATAAGAGTTCAGAGTGAGAAGCTTATGACATAGATGAAAAACGAATAATCAGAGCGCATAAGTGATCAGAGTCAGGGACAAGGTATCAGAGTCTTGGGTATCAGAGTCAACTTAGAATCACTTCAGAAGAAGTGAAATGTATTCCTTGTATTTGCCCAGTGACACATCTATGGTCATGAAGGTGGAACTCTTAAATTCTCCAAAAGAAAAATAAATCACACTAACACATCTTACACATCAAAAACTGGGTTTACTCCCCCTTTTTGTCATAAGCAAAAAGCTTGGGGTGTGAAAAACTTAGCTTGAAGTACAAGGTACTCCCCCTTAGAGAAGGTCTAAGTTTAAAAGAAAATGAAAACGAGGTAAGAATCAGAGTTAGGCGAAAATAAATAGAAGAGTTAATGCAAGGGATGAACGTTTACCACCGGTCAAGTGAGTAAATAGAAGGGTCAGTTACCAAGAACTTAACCTCGAGAAACTGTAATAGCATTAACTTTCAGAGAGAAAGTGAAGCCTATAAAAAGCGTTGGAGAGAAAGGTAAGCTTCACACCTCGAATAATTTTCAGTAAGAAAAAAAATGACATCATACAACGTAGCACTAGAAGAGCTGAGGAAGAAAGCCTTTGAAGAGGACTTGTTCCTGAACATCAGGCATCCAGAGGGTGCAACTACCATCGCGGAGCTGACAAGAACACTGCTGGAAGAGGACCTGCGTCCAGAGTTGGAGAGAGATCTGAAGGAATTTCTTGCCTTCGTGGAGGAGGTGCAAGAACTCAGCCGGCTTGAACTCAAGCTGCTGGAAGAGAAAGAGAGTTTGGAAGAGAAGCTCAAGACTTCATAAGAGATTCTGGAGAGGGATGAGCTAAAGATCAGGCTCAGCAACATCCAGCATGTACTGGAGCGTCTGGAGAAGGATAGGTCAGAGCAGCGCCAGGAGTGCAGAAGAATGAGGAGAGATCCTCCATTCTAGATTATATGATGTAAAGAAATATGATGTAAACACAAAACAATTATGAATAAAACGAGATTTTTGCAAACATATGTGACACACATATATATAAGGATATGCATATATAATCACAAACGAATAGAATAGAATAAGTAAATAAAAAGAAACAGAGTTTGAATAAAATAACGTTAAATAAAAAGAAGGAAAAAGAAGAGATCCTAAACTAAGGTTTGTCAGTGCGTCGCAGAAGTTCCATCATCATTTGCTTCATCTCAATCAGCATGGATTCATGAGTATCAAGACGTTGTTCCATGATGTCGAGTCTGGATGAGCTTGTCTGAGTAGAACTGGAAGGAACATTCTGAGCAGCTTGAGGATCTGGAATGGAAGCAGAAGCAGCAGGAGTAAACACAACTGGTGCAAGTCGTTCTGCCTCAGCCTCAGCTTCAAGACGCTCTGCATCAAGTCTGGCTTGTTCAGCTTGAGCTGCTGCTTGACGTGCAGCTTCTTCTGCCTGTTCTTGCTTTCTCTTGGCTTCTTCAATAGCTTCAAGAAGCTTATTTCTCTGTTCTAATTCGTGAAGAGCCACCCTTCTAGCAAGCCTTTGCTTTGCAGCCTCAACGCTCTGACTGCCCTCTGCATGCAGGAGCTGCATCATAATCGGAACTTGAGCCACTAGCCAAGTGCTCAGATTGTTCCACTCATCAGCCACATTTTCAGCATTCTCACTGAGATCAGTCTGACCGTGCACATTGCGGAGCCTCAAAGAGGCTTCATGATAGAAAATATTGATGCACTCAGAGAGAGATGTGGGTTGAAGGTGAGTATAGGGAATTATGGAGAGGTTGGGTGCAGGAGAGGCTGGGTGATTGCTGCTATGAGCTTCAGAGGCACCTTGTGGAGAACCAATGTTAATCATGGGAGCATTGGGTTCAGAGGTTCCAAGGTGAGGGTCTGAAGTTTCAACCAGAGGGTGAGGTGATCTAACCGAGGATTGGTTAGACACTGATTGTGCAGGTTCAGGGTCTGGTTGAATAGGCTCATGTTGGTCAGGGACAGGGTGAGCTTGTTGAACTAAGGGGTCTGCCTCTTGGATAGGATTAGCCAAGATAGGTTCATCTGGGTCAACTAGACGTTCAGGTCTAGGGCCAGGATATCTCCTAGGGCTTGGACAGGTAAGGTAATACTCTTCCAAGGCAGATACCTTTTCTTTTCTAACCTCCATGAATTTTCTAATTGATTCAGAGGTATTGGAGGGAGGAGAGTCAATAACATTGATTGGGAAGGATACAGGTGTAAAGGCTGTTGATGAGTCTGTATCCGTGGTTCTGGCAGCAGGACGTGCTGATGCTCTGGGAGCAGAGTGATCAGACGTTCTGGGTTGTGGTTCTGTTTGGTTGGGCTCAGGTTGGTCTTGGACGATTGGTTCAGAAGATAATGGGTCGTATGGAATGGTAAGGAGAGAGGTTGGATCTTCTGACCTAGAGGTTGGGTTCTGAAGCAAATTCCAGAGTGGTGCTTCAGTAGGAGAAGGTTGAAAGAAAGAGGATCTTGGGGAATGTGGTGGAGAGGTGGTTTGTGCGGCTGGTTGGGATTCAGGAATAGGAGTGAGTGGATTTGAGGAGTGTTGAAGCAAGGCAGAAATAGGAAGTGCATCAATTAAATTCAAATCATCATCAGAAGCAAGTGCAGGCTTACTTGAATGTGCTGATGATCGAGTCACTCTGGCAGGAGGTTCAGTCCTTCTGACCACTGCAGCAGCTGGTTCCACCCGAGTAGGCTTCACCACGATTCTGACTTTCTTCTTCTGCTTCTTCTTTGGAGGACCATCCTCACTATCACTGTCATCACCATCATCAGGCTTTCTCTTCGTCTTCTTGACCAGAGGGACATCAGATTCTTCAGAGGATTCTTCCAGAACCATCTTCCTCTGAGCTTTCTTCTTGGGAGGAGAAGGAAACTCTGGAGCTGGTGGTAGTCTGCTGACGAAATCATCAAGGTCAATTTCGAAACCTTGAGCCCTGAGGTCTTCAACATAGCATCTGATGGCTTCAGGATGGTCTTCTTGTGTCCACAGAGGGTAGTCATTCAGAGGCATCCTTCTGCTTCTGATGTCAGAGGATGTGTCTTCACGAGCAGGAGCAATCTTCTTCTGGATTAAGCCCATCTTCTTCAAGGAGTTTGCAGTGAAGACATCACTGACAATTGTGCTCAAATCCTCTGTGCAACCAGCATTGATCAAATCTTGCACCAAGTTGCTTTCAATGAGAAAGTCTGAGAGCAGCCTCCCAAAAGGGATATATTTGATTGCAGACTTGATGGAGGCGGTGGTGCGAGACTTCCGGATGCATTCCTTTAAGTAGGAGAACAGGAAGTAGGGAAGGCAGATCTTCTCCTTGTCTTGAATGAAGAACAACATCGCCTTCTGGTTGAAGTTGATGTAGTCTGGAGAACTGCCCTTCGGTCTCTGATTGATGCAGTTGAGCAGGATCTTGTGCCAGATTCTGAGTTTGGGGTGAAGGTCCATCACCTTGTAACTTGTCTTGCCCGGTTTGAAGGTGGTGTACAGGGCCTTGTTGACTTTGTCTTTGGTGCTGGGTTTCAGCTTGGATTCCGTCAGTTGGAACCGATACCCATAAGCAGTTTCTGCTCCTAGCAGATTCACGAATGACTTCTCAGTGATGATGATCTTCCTGCCAAGAATGTGAGAGACCACTTGAGTATCATCGCAGTCTGCGTGCTTCCAGAATTCCTTTACCAGTTTCTCATACACCGGTCCTCGAAGTCGATTGAAGTAGTTTCCCCAACCTTGAGCTTGGACTTCAGGACGAAGATCAAACCCATTTGCAGCCAGGTTGTCGAGGTCGAATCTCCATTCTGCTAGGACTTGGAGTTCCTCAGGAGCAAATACGCAGTGAACGGCACAGCCCCGTTCTGCAATTGGAACAATCTGCTCTTGAGCTTGAACTTGTTCTTGTGCCAGGTTTTCAGAGCCCCTTTGACCCGTTGCCAAACCAACTTCCATGTGAGGGAACTGAGGTGCATCTGCAGTAGATCTTCTGGTTTGTCTCACCATTTTGAAGAGGTTGAAGGTTTGAGGTAGAAGATGAAGTTTGAAGGATGAAGAGAGATCGAGAGAGAAATCAAGAAAGAGGCGGTTTTGAAAAGCAGAGAGTGCGAGAGTAAAAACCGGAAGTGAACGAGAACGTGTGTGTATAGTGGGTTTTATCAAATAACCGTTGTTGATTCAAAAAGCACTTTAAGATCAACGGCTGAAAATTAAAGATAGATAGTAACAGTAAAATACACAATCACACACAGGAGATAAGCATATCTACACGCAATCATAACAGACTGTCACACCGGGCACAAGGAATTATGCATCAGAAATTCTGACACACGTGTTGTTGTCTCAGCTTCAGAGTCAGTACCAGTGGGCACACACACTCTGATTGAGTTACCTTCTGGACTAGACATCTTCTGATCAAGAAGTATCATAGTCAGAGGTTCTGATCCATCTTCACTCTGGACAAGAGTCCATGTTTAGATTTTTTCAGAATAAAATTAAATCTATCCTCTGCTAAGGGCTTTGTAAAGATATCTGCCCATTGATGGTCAGTATCAACAAACTTCAGAAGAAGTACGCCCTTCTGCACATAATCTCTAATGAAGTGATATTTTACCTCAATGTGCTTTGCCTTGAATGCAAGATAGGATTCTTGCTCAACGAGATTGCAGCAGTGTTATCACAATAATTGGGATATTGCTCTCAAGGATCTGATAATCCTCCAGCTGATGTTTCATCTAGAGCATCTGTGTGCTGCATATTGCTGCTGAGATATATTCTGCCTCTGCAGTTGATAATGCAATGGTTGATTGCCTCTTGCTTGCCCATGAGACTAGATTGCTTCCCAGAAATTGACAGTTTCCAGAAGTACTTTTTCTTTCTGTTCTATCTCCAGCATAATCAGCATCACAATAACCTGAAAGCTTATACTCTGATGTTTTCTTATACATCAAGCCAAGGTTAGTGGTGCCTTTCAGATACCTTAGGATCCTCTTAACAGCAGTTAAGTGGGTTTCCCTTGGATCTGATTGGAAACGAGCACATAAGTGAACACTAAATAATATGTCTGGCCTAGATGCAGTTAAGTATAGAAGTGAACCTATCATTCCACGATAGAGCTTCTGGCATACTTTACCACTTTTATCTTCTTTCTCCAAAATGCATGTAGGATGCATTGGAGTCTTTGGCCACTGTAGATTCCAGCATATTGAACTTCTTCAAGAGTTCTTTAGTGTACTTTGCTCTGATGGATATATGTTCCTTCTGGTGTTGATCAACTTGTATTCCCAGAAAGTACTTTAATTCTCCCATCATACTCATCTCAAATTCAGCC